>NW_027125580.1:0-86543 GCF_004936735.1 Cryptosporidium sp. chipmunk genotype I
AAAAAATATGAAGAAACCCAACTTCTCAAGCATATGATGCATTTACTTACAACAAAAAACATTCACATGTTTCCTTTTTCATCAGTACTAACTATTCCATAGCCTTTTCAAATCGAAATAGACTATAAATTTTTAATTCTCAATGTCAACTCACTGCTAACACGTCAGTTCCTACATCTCCAGGTTGTATACTCTTTACCCCGGAAACATTTCTTTTCTATTATTTATTACTCTCACTACCGCCCACCCTTTTTTTTTACTTTAATTATAATAGTTGAAGTTAGTAATTCCAAAGTGATGAATCTAGGTAGCTGTTTCATTATTTATAATTGAAAATCTATTTTATTTCCCCCGTTCCTGAGAAATTTATTTCTATTTTCGTCGATTTATAGTTTGATTCTGAATTTTTTTGTTATGTAATCATTTTAATTCCTTAACTGTTGATTAAGATAAGTTTTGATTAATTGTTTTTTTTTTAATTTACTGTTATCGTTAACTAGCTCCCAATTTGCACTGGAACCAAATTAATAGTGCATTCAGTATGCGATCTGTTCAAGCTAGAAAAAGAATGTTGAGTAATTTTACTATAATCCCATTTTTTTCATTACGACGATAGTTTCATACGGTATCTTTTTCATACAGAAAAAATAATAATCAATGAGAATGTATACTTTACCAGTCTTAAGTTAACTTTAATTTATTTTTTAAAAAATAAAATAACTTGGCATTAGAGTGATTACAATAAAATTATTTATTAAATTTAAATCTAAAGTTAATAAGACTAAAAATATGTTAAAATAACTTTCATAAAATTTAATTTCAAATAAGCAGACAGGAAGAAATCACTGATAGTTGCTTCTAAAAGACCATCTTCAACTTATCTAGCTAAATAGTGTTTTAATGCCAAATAAAAACGAGCAGATGGTAATTCAAATATTTTATAGCATTCTAACAAAGATGATTTGTTTTTAAATTTACACAATAAAAACTTATTCAGACAACTATTAGATAAACGTGGCTTATACCCATATTTTAATATTTATATAACTAAAATCTCTACAAAGAATTTAAATATTTAATGAGGAACAGTTTGCTTAATTATCCAAGGAAAACATGTAATTGAAAGTTTGCCTCGAAGACGAAAATTCATTCATAAACGTATAATTTGAATGACTTGCTATACTCAATAAAAAATGTTGTTGCTTCAGGTTGGAGTATTTGCTCTGCGAACACACTTTCTCATTATCACTTTATTCCTTAGTTCGCTCGCACAAACTATTAGAATTCACAACTGTAAACATATCAATCCAAAAGATAAGTGTAACATAAATTAAATTATATAACAATAACTCATATAATATTTTTAAACGTATAGATTCTAGGTAAAACTTAGAAAAAATTTTCAAATCAAACTAAGATGGTTCCCATTCTTCATTAGACTTTCTCTCTTAGGCACAATCTAAAAGGCAAAACTATGTGGCTGCCGTGTTTGCATTTATGTTGATAGTGGTGGGTAGCTGCCAGAATGGTATCGATGATGAGGATTGGGTTGGAAATGATGAGGGTGAGGGCAATAAGAATGGGAAAGGCTTTTTAAGAGGTACAATATAACTCCTGAATAATCAGGATTAGAGCATTGTATGGATACAGCATCTAGTCCAAGATTACTAGAATTAGATCGGCTCCTAAAGTTTTGTGGCACTCCATATTTAAATCTTCTGTTTCCTTTACTTACGCCATTCTTGATTTTAAGTAGGAGCAAATATCCAGGATCTGGCATTATCTTCCAAGTTCCTACAAAAATCGCAAAAAGTAACACAAGTTGTAAGGAATACAAAATTAAACTTCTCAATATCCGTGTGATAATAATTGCAGAGAAAATTCAGCTTCTACAAATATGTAGCTCTAAATAACGGGAGATGTAAGACTAATTAACCTAGCGTGTACAAAGTAAGAAAGCTTATCTAAAGCTGAACAAATTTCCTAAAATGTCTTCCAAATTAAACTAACAAAAGACATTTTCAAAATTGAGAATTCTAGTATGAACACTGAATTCTTTATTACAAATTTATTTTCAAATATCTGGAAACGAAAACATAAAGTATCATTAGTACCACTTTTCAATGAAATTCAAATTAGTTAGCAAATAACTAAGCCTTAACATAAAATGTAACGCAGAATTACTTAAAACTAACTTATTTAATTTTCCAGTCCTGCTAGTTAATAAGTCTACTCGATTTTTTTTTCAAAAGCTAAAAGGGATGGTTTTTATTATAAATGGAATTATTTATTAAATTATTGGCTGCCTATTCTATTGGTAAGTTCAAATCAAAGCTTTGAAAAATTTGGGATAAGCTTAGTAATTAATCATTTAGTCACATTGCTATATAAGCCATGTTTAATTTACTATACTTATCTAAATGCAAATAAAACAGTCTCTAAAATAAACCAACTTTTCTAAAAATCGTTTGGAGACATTTACAATTAGTTTTTAAGTTATTACTGATTAATTTCCCACAGACCTGTTCTTGAAACTTTTACTAAAGACATGTTTATAGCAACTTTTATTATTCCTCTAGTTTCACTTTTCTACAATTGTAAAGTTTATTTGGTATCATCCTTGTAATTGTGAAAATGTGAAGTTTATGGTGCCCATATTTAATTTGAGCATTATCTGCAAAAATATAATTTTTATTAACGTGTCATATTTGGTTTTTATTAAATTTTTGCAAATTTGCACTATATAATTGTCTGTATAGTTAAAATCACTAGGTCAGCCAAAGTTAAATCATACACAACTTTATGTAAATTGACTCGACTTTTCAGTTAGAATATATATGCATCATTTGAATTGACATTTTTTCTAAAATAATCCGCTTTTCGCGAACTTTTCTTAATTTAAATATTCTTTGAAACATAAGATTTACTAGATTTTTTTTTAAATATCAGAAACATTTATATTTTCAAGTTTTTCCAGACTGATAATTACCATTTTTTTCTCGTGAATTAAATTATTAAGAGTGATGTAAAAATAATCAAATAGTAATCAGTACTCCGTTTGGTTATTGTATTGTTTGAGACTTTGTAATTTTTGATCTGAAGAAACAAAGATAACAATGTCAAAAATATGGTCAGTTTGCCAGATTATTTTGAGTTCGATTTTGACTAATATTATAAAAATACATGATGAATATGTAGATGTATAAAGCTACCTGTTTATTAATTAAAACTTTATAAAATATTCACAAATGTTAACGCCAATTAGCTAATTAAAGTTTTGAATTGTATTAGTATATTTCATGTTTAATTAACTTAACCAGTTAAAGGAAATGGGTTCATACGAATAATCAATTCCATGGTTAAAACGAATTCATAAGTACTGATAATTTAATATGGGCATTTGAAAATTAAATTACGATAGCATTATTTATTTTTTTTAGAATGACACTTTAAAATTGTTTCAATTCATTTGGTGAAAAATTATTAACGCTTTGAAATTTTTATTTGACAAGTTTTAATAAAAAGAAAATTAGTTTGAATCAGATTATTCAATAGATGGCATATTGCTTGAAAAGGAATAATGGATTATTTCAAAATTCAAAGTGACTGTGGGTTTTCAATTCCAAACTATTCATCTTTTTTATTGAATTATTTTATAAATAAAATTATTTTAAAAAATATTTGTGCAATAAATTTTAACATTTATTGGTTGGTTTTACTTTAAAAAAAAATGTATAATTAAACAAAAATTATTCAAGTTAATAATTCATCTTACTATGAAATTCAACATTTTTAAAAATTTTATTTAAATTTTTACTTTATAATAGGCTTAAAAAATATTTTTTTAAAAATATAACTTATACTATATTAGTCTATTTTAATACTTTTTCTTTATTATTTGAAAATAACACCAATTATAATTAAATAATAATTCTATGGTTTTAAATTCATCACACCAATTGTAATTATAACGAATAATTTCTTAACTTTAATATTTTTACTACCTGCAGAACAAAATTTATATCATTCAACAAGAAAAAAAGTTAGATTTACCGTGAACGAAAATATAGATACACCGTTAATTAACTAACATTATAATAGTAACTAAAACTGTGACATTTCATTTTCAATATCTCACGGAACCTTTTCAGTAAATTTCTATTAAAATCTACTTTTTCTATACTTGAGAATTATTTCTTAGAATAATATTGCAGCGATAAAGTTCTTAAATCAAAAAATAAATTCCTTAGAAAATTATGACTTAAATTTAACTTTATAAAGCATAACAGAACAATTATCTAAGCTTTCAAACAATTATGTTTTCAGTTTTATATCAGAAAAAAAATATATAAATATATACATATACAAAGAAAAATTAAGAAACTTCACGGTAATTAATAGAATATGTCGATCTTTATTAAAATAACTAGCTCATTTCCCACAAAAAATGAGTTTAGATAATATAAATCGAAATATTCTTTTCATCGAGAAATTGTGAACAATAATATAACGGCTTAACAATATAAATTTGTTCAATAACATATTTCCAATACACATTAAATTAATTCCAAATGTTCCCACAATTATTCAATAACGAAATCTTGAATTTTTTCATAACAATAAACTGCGTGATTATATAAAATTGTTGGAAAATGGGGCTTGAAAAAAAAAAAAAAATAAAACAAGCCTGTTTCATACAATTATTTATTCCACTGAAATATGGATTAATAGAATAACACTAGCTTTAATTCATAACCCATTTAATGACTATTCTTAATCTCAATTCATCATTTTTGCGACAGTGTAATTTGACTATATTTTCTTTGATAATATTCAAAATCATAACAAGAATTCTTTTATATGGTAATTTCAACTCGTTATTTTCAGATACTTCATTGTATTATAGCATGACTAGAATATATTTCAAATTACGCATATCACCGACTAGACAAAATTCACAATGTTAGATAAACTTATGAATTTTATAGTTCCCAATAAATAAAATATCTTGAGTATTTTGAACCTAATTGAAGTAGTAATCGGAAATATGTATAACGATCAACACTTAACAAGATCCATACAATTTTAGCACTAATTACGTCAATTATTTCTTTAAGTCAAAGTAATATTTTCAGTTAACCATTAAAAATTTAATTAGTATTTTGCAATAAAAAAATTTTGAAATTTATTCATAAATGAACCCAAAGTTGAATCCTTGATAATAAAAAAGTTCAATCTCGATCCTGATCAACAATGTATCAATCAGCTTGTTGAAGAATATCGCTCAAATCATACTTGTCCAAGCTTGCTGCACTTCCTGAAGACGAACTGCCAGTCGTTAATTTAGGGGCATTGACCAATTTTTGCCTCGTATGAGTTCCTTCCTTCCTAGTACGATGTGAACTAGGGCTCTTAGAAGCATCCTTTCTAGACTTTCCTTCTGTGCTTCTTCTGCCACTTGATCGTTCTCTATGTTTCGTAGTTGAGCGACCACTGTGAGAGTCAGTAGTCGAAATTTTTAGTGATTTGAATTCTTCCTCTAATGAAGCAGCTTCTCTATGACCTCTGTGATGTCCATGCTGAGATGTTCCAACACCTGGTCTGTGGTACAAAGTTCGATGACTGTAACTGACAGAATCTTCATTTTTGAGTTGAGGCCTTGGAATCTTTGGCCTAACTGAAGGATCTGGCCCGAATCGTTCTGTTAATCCTGTTTCATGCTGTGCAGAACTTTGGTGAGATGGTCTTGGAATATTTCCATGCTCTCTTTGCTGTACTTTTAAAGTGGATTCACAAGGCCTCGTACCATCTGAATGTTCCGAAGTTCGTAAAATTTCACCAGACTTTTCTGTTTTTGTGAGAACACTTGCAGAATTCCGAGTTCTTGGATGTCTCTTTGTTTCTTCCCTTGTAGATATTTTACATTGAGCTTGGCCTAGTCCAGTGCCTAAACTTCGGCCTATTTGATGTGCAAATGGATGTTTTATAGGTTTGCTCGGAGAATCTGGTCTTTTGTTTTTTTCACTACTTACTTCATGTGTTTTTTCAGATGATACCTTGGGACCTTGTCCAAACACTCTAACACGCTTTCCTGTTTTTGGGTCAGTTGTGTAAAACTTTTTCTTTTCAGTCCTTTCTTTAGGAAGTTTAACAAAGTCTTCTTGGCAGAAAAGTTCCTCATCTGAGCTTGTATCCTCAATATCTAATTCTTGCAATGTAAGTCTAAGAGGAAGTTCGAGAACTGCTTTCAATTTCCTTCTTTGTGCGTGAAAATCTTGAGAACTCTTAATTGGAATTGGATCCAAATCTCCAGGGTTTGGAATATAACCAAGCGGTAAATTGATTCTAGGAGTGCTCTTCTTTTTCTTTTTAGGTAAGCTAAATTGAGGTAGTGAAGATAAGACTTTTTTGGAAGATTTACGAGCTGCGTGTTGACCCATTTTCGTAGATGTGGAACCACCCGAAGCACCACTATAATAACCACTATAATCACCAGAATCACCACCAGAATCACCACCAGAAGCACCACCAGAATCACCACCCGAATCACCACCAGAAGCACCGCCAGAATCACCACCAGAAGCACCACCAGAAGCACCACCAGAAGCACCACCAGAATCACCACCAGAAGCACCACCAGAATCACCACCAGAAGCACCACCAGAAGCACCACCAGAAGCACCACCAGAAGCACCACCAGAAACACCGCCAGAAGCACCACCAGAAGTACCACCAGAGTCACCACTAGAATCGCCACCAGAATCACCACCAGGTAAAAAGATTTTCATTTGTTCGAAAAATTTATCGTAACGTTCATCATCTGAAGACGAGGAAGAAGTGTCAAATCCACCTGAAGAAAGAGGTAATTTTGATTTTGCATACGGAACAAAATTTCTAGCACTTGGATTTGCTTTGATTACAGCTTTAATCAGACTTGAAAACGCATTTTCACAATATGCAGCAAGTTTATATAAGTTGTATGTTAACCTCGAAAGGCAGAACCTCAGAGATGTCAGTTGTTGAGATCTCTTAAGGATTTTCTTTATCTTTCTATTTTTCCTAAACAGGATTTCGAGAGTTAGAGATACATACGACTTTTCGAACCTACTTTCACTAAGCGGGGCTTTATGATGCCTAGCAATATCTGGATCAAATTCTTTAACCATTGGAGTAGAAAATCCTGGGTACTCCCTATCACATGATTTTCTATAATAAATGTATACTATTGCTTGATTTTCAAATGCGAGTTGTTTAATTTCATTTGTGAAAATCTCACGAAGAGCATCTAGGTCAACATTTGATTCTCTTAAATATGTAAACAGATATTTAAGTAAAGTTTTTAATTTCGCGTAAATATATTTGACTTTAACGAGAAGGCTATATAGCTTATGGCAAGAAAATGATTTAAGCAGTTTTTCTTTGCATGATCGATCATCTGGGTGCGAAACAAGCCCATATTTTGTTCTACTGTCTACTGGAGATTCTGATAAGCTTGAACCATTTATTGAGGATATCGACAATATCAATGCAATTAGAAATAGTAAAAGAATCCTCATACTAATTCCAGCAGCATTAGTGGAAGTCCGAATTTCTTTCTCATAATATTTATCTTCGTTCTTTTTATATTTTATTAATTTTAGATTTAACCAGTTAATTTAGACATTTTAAAAACTTGCTGGCGCCCATATCTTTTAACTTAAACTGATAAGAGAAAAATATATGATTTTAAAAGTGTCAACAGGTGTTTCGGATAAAGCCATTATTTCCTGCTATTCTCATAGTCTACATAATTTCGATCTTTTCCTGAAAAAATTTAAATTTTTGAAGAATTTGTTGACGCCCAAAGAATTATTTAATCTGTAGATATAGTAAATTTTCACACGTTTTTAAGGATTGTAACTATTATGAATAATCTTTTCTTTTTAATAAAGTAAATGAAAATTGTCTAATTCGGTTTTAACGACACAATTGTCTCCAAATTTACATGGGTTAGCTAGATGAGCGATTATTTATTCGATCTTAATCAAAGCTAGATAAAAAAAAAAGAAAACGAGTCAGTAACACAAATATTATCAAACAGTCTTGTTGACTACAGCTATATATCATCAATTCTTTCAATATCATGAGGCAAAGTTGGTAGTAGTTGTTTTTGTTAATACCTGTTAAAACTTTTAAGAGCTTGTACACGCTCGCCTTTGAATTAATAAAATCAAAAACAAAATTTTACCTGATTAGAAGTATAGATAGTGCATAGACACATTCATCTGTGAAACAGATACTTCTCTTTTAGTAATAGAGAATTATTCAGTATTATTGTATTTGGTCTAATTGACCTTCAGCAGTTATACTTTAAAAAGAAATTAATATTATCAAAGCAAAATGTGAAATTAATGTTTCGTTACCTTCAATTAGTCATCAAATATTGTCAACGCATGATTTACTGGTTATTTTTAAAGTTGATTTCGGGCATTGATCATCACATAAATATTGTTTCAAATATACAATAAATCGATACTATGTAAAAACTCAATTAAAAAATATGCCTTAGGATTTTTTCAAGATGGATTCTTATTTACCGGGAATTTGGATTTTGAAGGATTACAACCTCGTGAAAACACAATTTTTATATGGCGCTAATGTGTTTAATAAATATTTAGTAAACACTAATTTATAAATGTTGGACAGCAATATTGTGCAGGCCAAGAAAGCTAGGTATGATGGGACTAAAATCGCTCTGATTAAATATTTGAATGAATTGAAAAATGCAAACTTGAATTCAACCCACTCAATACCTCCTGAAATCGAAGATGCAATAAATGATCAATTTTCAAATTTATCAATTGAAGACTCGGAATTCTTGCTGGAAGAAATAATTTATCCCGGCATGTTGATCTTAAGAGAACATCCAAACGCATTAATAGGAGACGTAATTTCACGAATATTTACTCTCAATTCAGTAAAAACAGTTTTACTTTCGTCCAAAATAGACTATTCGAGGTTTATTTCTATTCTCAAAGTTGAAGATTGGCCGAAACTTGAACCAAGAGCAATTTGCATAAGAATATCTATAGTTTCTTCTTTGATTGAATCTAGAACAATTGTAAATTGCATTTCATCAGATTTAAAGAAACTGCTGACATTGATTTTCAAAGGATTTCAAAATGAAACATACTTTGTTCAGTTATCAGCCAAAAAGTTGATTTCCTCGTTAATTAAGATGGAAGTCTTGACTGATTTTATCCTGGACGAATTTTTGAATTTTCAGAGTGATTTAATTTCACAGTTAAAATTATCGGTTTCCGATAGTGTAATAAATAAACTTCAGTTTTACAAATACTTGTTCAGCGATATGCATACAAGAAGGTTTTTATTTCAAAATAATATTAAATCAAAAAGCGAATTAGAAAACAATTCTATTAATATGAAAGAGCCCGGAATTGAAATTTTAAATGAATTCTGTAACTTTATTCGTTTACTTGTATTTCAAGATGACGTTTTTATTTCTAATCAGGGAATAGAACTTTTCAGTTTAGCATTATCAGATGACTCGAAATTATACTCCAACAATCTTCAAGTGTTTATTAGAGATGTTATTCATTCTGTTAAAGCCTTTATTAGCACCTTTTCTCCAAAAAAAACCAAAAAAGACTCAATTAGCAAGTTTTCAAGAAATTTGAAACTTATTAATATTATTATTGGAAATAGCAGTTCTAACTTTCTTGTAAGTTCAGATTTTGGAATCTTCATAATAAAGTTCATCTCTTCAATTTTGGAAAATTATTCTGATTTTAAAAATGACAAAGGTTTTACGGAAACAGGAGTGATTGTGATGTTATTGAAAGTGGTGTCTTCATTTAAACCATTTATAAAGGCATCTGACAGCGGTAAATTGATTCAAAACAAAGTCTTCTTTAATTCACAGAATGAATTGACAGAATTAGAGATAGAATCCATTTTTAAGTACTATTTTTACTCCTTTGAGGTTTGCAAACTCTTACTAATTAATTTACCTCAATTATCTTCTGTATTCCAAATAACGGAACCTCAAATAATTAACTATTCAACTTCGCTACTAGACAGTAGCTTAATTAGTTGCACAAAGTTTATAAATACATCATTTTTTGCCAGTTTTAAATTATTAATTGAAGAGTTGTTATCCATTTATGGGCAGGATGATTTATCTAGCTGGCAATTGTTTCTAATTCTTAAGTACCTAATTTCAATTTATTCTATTGACCTCATAAAACTAATTCCGATCTCTTTACATTCAAAAGTAATTGAGATGATTTCAGAAATTATGTTTACAGACTTTTTTCGTAATTCAGATTCAAGTTCAAAGTTGGAAATAAGAAAGTATAGCTTATTTGGCCCTAATGTTATTTTAACATGTTCTGAGCTTTTGAACTTAGTAATGAAAGCACCAGGTTTGAGCAAATCTCTTTTTGAGCTTTCATTTTCAATTTCAGAAGAGTTGTTAAGAACGTGTTTGTGTTCAAGAACATTTAAAGTAAAAGCCGTTAAGGGTGAGTTATTTCATGATGATCACGTAGAGTTGCTCAATAAGGTAATCTCAATATTGAAAGATACTGATATACCTTTAAGCTCAAATTTAATTCTGCGCCCTGAAATTTTGGACTGCATTTCGGAGTTTTCAAAAAGTGGGCTTTCACCAACAACTCTAGATTCTATGCTTCTTTTGGTTGAAATGTTTTTAAGAGGTTCACCAAAAAATGTAGAAATCGAAGCAATAGAGAGCTTAGTTGAAAAGTTACTCCTTTATTACATTCCATCTGAACAGCAAGATAATTATTTATTATTTTATAATTCATATAGGGAATTATGCAATAATTTAGGAAGACTTGCAAATCTTCCAGACCCAGTTCAAATAAATGAGGAATTTGCTCCAGTTGAATACAAGGCTCAAAATAGGCACATAGTAAACGATCACTTTTGCATAGATAGCATTTTGGGTAGATTTTCAGAATGCAACTTAGACTGCATTGGCGAATAGATTTTTATTTTTATACAAGTATTGAATTAACCTAAGTAAAACCACCTACTTGGAAAGTAGTTCCTCTATACTACTTGGGTCGAAGCTTTTCTTGATTATTTCGAATAGTTCCTCGGTAAATTCCTTTGATGATAAATCTAATGGTATTTTGCCATCCTAGAAAAGGGTATATTTAAATTGAATAAGATTACAAACTTACTTTATTTTTTACCATGAGCATTTCCGGATTCTTTGAGGCGATTTTATATGCAATTTCTTCGTGGTAACCGTTGATTGCAGCGTGAAGAATTGTATCTCCTGTAGAGTTTTCTTTCAGATTTAAATCAGCATTTGCTTGAAATAAAAGATCAAAGCATTCTTGTCTTCCAGAGCACGCACTCATGAATATTGCAGTTCTTCCATATATATCTTGAATATCTATAACTGATTTGTCTTTTGCTATTATAAGTTTTACGATGTCTTCGTAGCCTTTAGAGGCTGCATAGTGTAGTGGAGTACATCCCGAGCTCGTTCTAGCTTTACAGTCTGCTCCACTTTCAAGAAGCAACTTTGCCATTTCAAAGTACCCACTTGAGCAGCAAGAATGAAGTGGTGACCACATATTGTCGTCTGATGTGTTTACATTAGCACCTTTAGTAATGAGCAATTTCGCAATCTAATTCATTTGGTATTAATTTTCATATATATCTTTTTTTCTCAAACTTACAAATAACTTGTTTTTAGATACTGCATTATGTAAAAGTGTTCTTTCATCCTCATCGAAAATATTTAGTTGAGCTTCAGAGATCGATTCAAAAATACTCTTACTGAGAGATTCATCTTCGAAGTCGATTGCAGCAAAAAACTTATTTCTTTCCATTACTAGTTTTTATTAACAGTATTAATGGCTCCCGAGTAATAAGCTGATTAAATGGTCTAATGGCGCTGTGGAAACCTCAATTAAACAAATGATCCTGAATTTAAATATTAGGCATAAATTAATGACTCAAAGTTATACTTAATGTGTGAGCATTCAGAGAATATTTCAAAAAAAAAATTATCAAAAGGGACGACTAAACATGCAATTTTGCTTGAGAAAATCGATGATAAAAGTAGCTACTAGTGCGATCAAGAGGTGAAGGAAAGCTTAGAGTTTTTTGTTAAAACTTGAAAATAATGTAGTTTAGTTATCATGACGGAAAAAACTTACAAATACAACTTTTTACTGGCCTGACCGATATTGCGAGCCGATATTGCGAGCCGATATTGCGCCGGCGGGAACGGATGCTTCGAAACAAAATAAAGTGGAAGGACAAAAAAGACCTAAATGAAATTTGGGGCGAGAAAACCAAGAAACAAGAATCATTGGCTAGTGGTGAGTGAATATAGCCAAGTGTTAAATAATGTGGGAGAACTTGGACCCTGTTTGGGGAACTGGAACCTTTGAAAAGTTCTATACAGGTGTGTTTGGAATTGTGTTGTCGTCGCGTCCGGAAGAGCTGGACGAGTGGTGGGATCTTAATAAAAAGTGCGTAAAATTTGTAGATGATCACATACAGTATTTATCCAATCCTTTATACTCATTACCTCGCGATTCTGCGTTGGACGTGCGCAGTGGTGGCTCTCAGTTGAAGGGGTTTTTGAAAGGAAGGTTTCCAAAAACAGCAGAGCTACTTTCGGAGCCTCAAATTCTGAGAATATGCGAAGATATTTCTGTTGAGCTTTCTTTGCATCAACTAGAAGTTTTTGGGTTTATAGATTTAGCTTTTCAAGACCCCTCCTTACAATTTGATTCTGGACAAATTGAACTAGTTAGTTTGTCTTCGACGGTTTTAGAATTATATTGCAGAGAAGTCAAATTCTTGTTATTGATAATCAGAGAATTGGCTAACAATAGCCACCCTTGCGTGGTGCTAGGTGTTCTATGTGATTCTGAGTCAGAATTTAATAATAGGGAAGAGCAAGTTTCCTCGGATTCCCCAAGTGAATCAAAAGCTGGAAGCGTTTTTACTTCACAGTGTACACCAATATGTATATATGGATGTTCAGTAATCCTGGAATCTGGTTTTGTTCGTAATGCAGTAAATTCTATCTTTCAAAGTATTCAGGAAGTAATAAAACTTGGTCAGGCAAACATTAAAACTGACTCACAATCCATGGCAGATCTACCGAGCAACTCTGAGACATCTGACTGCCTGAGAGATCATTATAGAAACGTAATTATTCAGCTGACAGATACCGTCGCAATTTTGTTATCACGATTTTCCCCGAGCCTTGATGAAGTGGAGGCATTGATGGAATTAATTCCAAATGCTGCAAGAATGCAGCCCAGCTTTCTTACAAACAGGCCAACTGCTGCTGACTTTGATTCATGGGATGAGTTCGGTACTCATTTTTCTGATTATGCCGGAAAAGGTTCTGGAATAGAAGGCCAAGACTCAAAGCAAGTTATTAGCGGTTCTGATACGAGATTAAGTCTTTCAGCAAAGATTCTACTGATAATAATTATATGTTTTGATACTATGCCTAACAGATGGAGCAGAACAAAGAACATTTCTGCAGCTCCAAATTCTATTCATGAAGCACATAATTGGTTTCGTTCTAGCGCTAGATTGCCAAAATCTTCAAAAAACAACTTTTTTTCAACTAAACATTCTTTGATAACAAAGCTTTCCCAGGATACCACAGCAAGCGCCTCAGGCTCTCTATCAATACAAGAAGAGCAAAGTAGAACTTTATCAGGAGAGTTTTGGGATATAGATGCCCCTTTGGGAAGATTTGCTGCATTTTCAATTAATGGGGCATTTGGCCAAAACTCAAAGAAGCGATTTATGGGTCTTACTCACTGGCGTACATTGAGGTTTATTCAAGATGAGCTCTTGCCAAGATTAGACCCACAGGATCCAGTTGGACTTGCGTTCATTCAAGCTATTTATGATATATGTTCAGTTGCATTAAGCCCAACTCAAGATCCAATTCAGTGGTCAAGAATTCTGCAGCTTCAGCGAAGGATATTGATGGAAAGAGACTCTAAACTATATTCATCTGAGCGAGATAGCACACCTCCCAGTACATTAAGAGCTCAGTCAAAAATTTTTATTCAAACAGGCAATTCTGAGCCTGTAATATCAATCCTTAGTCCTTTGGTATGTTGTTTGGATTCTCTATGCAGGAGATACCCTTTGGCAAGCTGGGGAGCTTCTAAGGTACTTTCTAGCTGTATTGAAATGTTTCCAACCTTGAGTATGTACTCATCATTTGGAGAAACTGAAGATGGAACATCTGCATCTGTACCCTTGCCTCCAGTACTTTCCGAGCTTTTTGTAGACTTGTTAGACCTTGCAGCAACAATTATGGCAGTTGGCCATTACTCTCTTGGGCAACAAGTTGCTCATTTTTTGCAAAACCAACCATCAAACTTTTGGTTCCACCTCCCATCAATCCTTATTTTCATTTCTAGAACTTTATTAAGCAAGGAAGACATTTTAAGTTTTCCAGAGGAGCATCCTAGGCTTGGAGTGTGGAGTGGAGCTGGATTTGATAATCCCCGCTCTTTTAGGCCAATATTCAGGGCAGTTCTACGAGTTCTAAGTGCTGGGTTTTCATCCAGACTTTGTATTTCATGCCCTCCTCCACCTCCACTTCTTAGTCCTTCGCTGAATCTTCATGAATCTAGGTCAGTTCCAGATTTCCTGATCTTGCTTCTAAGAGATTGCTTTGAGAATAAAATTTTTGAAGACCCAAAGCTTCTTTATACATTATTTATTGGTTCCCTTGATGTTTTTTCACAGGGTATTCTTCATAGCCAATCATCAGAAGTACTTGCAATACTTTCTTCAAAAATTGCTCTTTTATCAAAAGTGCTTCAGCATTCAATAACTCAAAATGATTCGGGAATTTTTCTAATTAAGTTATTTTCATCGATAATTTCCCTTCAGTTCCGAGTTTCCAGCATTAATAACTCAACTTTTTGTCTTAATAATGAAGTTAATAGAAGCGCAGCTAATAACACAGAGTACACATTTTGTGGAAAAGCAGATGGAAATGGTAAAGCAAGCTCTTTTAATGATGATACAAATGGGGTTCTAAGTAAGTCCCAGCTTCCTTTAATAAGGTGGGTAATGCTGGAAATTCTTCCAATCATACATAAGTTGAACTCAATTCCACCAGTAAGAAGGTGGACAATTTCTGCACTAGTACTTAAATTTATAAGACACACACTTTCAAATCCATTGCCTGAACGCCAACAAGACTTCACTGAGGATTCGGATGCAACAATCTGGCTATTCAGATGCCTTTTATCAATTGATTCTCCTTCATTCCACCAACTAATGGCTCTTGTAATACCTCCTGAAGATCCTTTTCTGACATTTCTTCAAACCCAAAACAGGGACACTTCTAGCAGGCCAAAATTGTTGACAGCCAAAACTGGACTTGAAATTATTAGAATATTATTCCAGAGAGACAAACTTTTTCTTTCATGGGTTAACTATCATAAAAACTCTCTTCGTAGACTCTGTACTGGTTTGCTTTCTCGTACTGGGACTCCAATAAATATTCAAGAGGTCCTATTGGATACTGAAGCTCTTGATGCTGTAACATCCTCTGACAGCTCATTAATTTATTTTCACGAACAATTGGCTCTTCCAGTTCAAGAGGATTTATCTCCTACACGGTTTGAGCTGCTTAATTTAAAGAAAAATGAATACTATAGAGTTTCTCTACTAAGATATATTATTATTGGTACTGACCCAGATTTACTTAAGTCATCAACTTATATAGCATGCCAATTTCTATACAGAGATCCTGAGGCACTTACAGCTCTTCTCACGAGTTCACCCGCACTATTGCTGCAATTAAGATCATCGTTCTCACGTATATTTTCATCTCCAGATCTTGATAAATTTCCAACTTCTATCCAAGGCTTTATTTTAGACTCTGAAGACTCCTTTAATTATATTTGGAATAATCCAAATTCATTTATCCTAGCAGAATCTGAGTCAGGTATGAAAAGTACTTCTCTGGTTGCTGATCAACAGGCAGTTTATTGGGACGAAATTACAGAGGCGGACCCAACCTCTTCATTGTACTCTTGTGAAAACAATTTAATAGGTATTTCCTTCAAAACCCTTCTTCCAATCCACAATGAGCTCGAACTGAATTATACAATTTACATTGATTCGCTTGTCGAGTCAGCAGATTTGTCTCTTTGGTGCTCATTAAAAACCACTCTTCTTCGAGAGTTACCCCTATCTTCAAAATTAGAAACTTTAAGAACTGACGAGACGATACTTAGTGGCTATCTCCAGTTACTTCCTCCAACTTTCATTCCAAATAAATCATCCTTATATAACAGAATCTCAAGATTCCATTTAACTAGTACAAGGTCTCTAGTCGCTTTTGCACTTTCAAAGGGTTTAGAAGACAGGTTTTTGATTTCGTCTTCTTTGAATGATTCTGTTTCAGTTCCAAATATTGCAATTGGAACACAATCTAGATCTCAAGATACTGCATCTTCGGCTGTCCCACTTCTACTAGGACTAGGGCTTGGAATGGCAACAGATGTACCTACTATAAAAGAATATCTCATTTTTTCAACATCAAATGATGCAAGTTATTCAGTGAAGACTTACGAAGAAATCTATATTCCGGATGCATCTTCTTCCACTGATGAGTCCACCTTCCCACTATTAACTATTATGGATATTCTTTCTACACCTCCACAAATTCCTCTTTCACATCCTAATGATCAAAGGCCATGCTTTCCTTCGATAGATTTTGCCATTCTTTCGCAGTTGGAGTTTTA
The DNA here is from genome assembly GCF_004936735.1 of Cryptosporidium sp. chipmunk genotype I. Classification (NCBI taxonomy): domain Eukaryota; phylum Apicomplexa; class Conoidasida; order Eucoccidiorida; family Cryptosporidiidae; genus Cryptosporidium; species Cryptosporidium sp. chipmunk genotype I. Next base: position 16,797 of record NW_027125580.1, read on the forward strand.
TTATCTCACTCTTCGCTTGACAATAAACCTTTTAAAAATACCACAACTTTTAGACTTTTCTCTTCGACTTTTAAATGAAAGACTTAATTCGAGATTTGCAATTCTCAAGGAACGAATTCTTTTACCTGTCACTTGGATACCTCCAGAATATCGATGGCTTCATTTTCTTCATCTGGCACTAATTGTACATTTAATATCTTCTGAAGTATTTGTGGTATCTCAGGTTTCTTCTGCATTAAAAGAGATTCAGTGTTTAGATTTCCACAATTCACTACTTAGAGACCCATTTTGGCTCTCATGCATCCAAAACTTAAATGCGTTATTCAGGCTATTCCTTACTCCTCCAAAGACTTCATCTTCTTCTCACGATCAGCTTGACATACTTTCTCCCATTTTGAATATAGCACATTCTTTTCTTGAGGATGAGCCATCACCAGATATTGAGCTTCTAATCCAACAAAGCGCTAATTACACATTTCTTTTCTGCTCCTTTATACCATATTTAACAGCTAAAAACCAGGTTTGCGGTATTTATAGGACATCTTTACAATCTATACTTCCTGAAAATTATGGAAACCAAAAGTTTATTCAAGACAGATTTCCACTTACTTTTGCACCTTCAATTAGTTCAATTTCTTGTCGTCTATTTATTAATGAGTATGTGCAACTTCTTGGGTTGCTTCTTAATAAGTTTTCAACAGTTTCACCTTTTAATTACACAGAGTTGGAATCAAGAGATCTAGATGCTAATTCCTTCACGACATTACAAGCAATAATAGAGCTTTGCAGACCATTTATCAACTTTTCCTTCTTTAAAAAGACTCCGGTACCACTCTCTTCTGCAATACTTTCAATATTTTCACAAACTTTACTCACTACTTTGAAGCATGTCCATGCATCATTTTCGGCAGAAACTAATATATATAACGGCGATGAATCATCATTGAGGTTGTACTTGCCCAGCTATTCTATTTCGGAGATCCAAAGACAGAAAATATGCTTCACAACCATCCAAGATTGTTGTGAAGATCTGGTAAGACTTTTAGTTGAGCTAGAAAAGGCATCCTACACAAATTACAGTTCCAACCAGTATTTTCCACCTGGGTGGAAAAATACACTTCTAATCCTCCTTTCAAACTGTATTGCTATTGACTCCATCCAGTTTTCAAATAAATCAAGTCAAGATACAGGCGAACAATTCACAAGCTCATTTCTTCGACAGATTTGGCCAGAAGTTTGGGCCAGCAATAGGAATAATGGTTACTCCAGCAAATCCAGCTCTGGAAGGCCAATTTCCACCTTCGTAGAATTTGTTTCTCTATTAATTAATAACCTTAGGGTTTCAACTAAACAAAATGAACATGAAATTTTAAGAAGCTTAGATGACTTTCTTCCCTCTAAATTGGAGCCACGAAACACCTCTTGGGTTCTGAAACCACAAGAAGTCATACTCTTGACACAATTAAATCAATTTAAAAAATCAAAAGATTTTGATGAAGGTGATATTGAAAATGAAAATTACAGAATTTCTGAGCTTTGCAATTGGATTCCTTTTAACTCTGATCTGTTGTTTGGTACGAAAACTCAGCAAAACCACTCTTTTCTTTCACTTTACTTGCTTTTCCTAATCTACAATAAGATACATATTTCCAGTCAATTAATTTTGACAAATTCTTCTGTACTGGTTCCTTCTATTACTGGCGATGAGCATATCCAAAGTCTATATGCTCTGATTGAAAGCTCAAAATTCTCCATTCAATGCTGCCATGGAAGTCTTATTTTTTGGAATTATATAACCATTAACTGGATTCGAATGTCCCCGTCTTTTCTAAGGAAGATTATTGAGTCTGATTATATTAGTTGCCTTCTTTCCCAAGAAGTGGTTTTAACTGCATTACAGGACTGCCACCAACTGTTCTTAGATCTTCAGTTTGTAAGTTCACAAATATCTTTTAATTTGCAACTCGAAAAGGCATTCGATAGAATCGAGCTTATAATCTCGATATTTTCTCTTTTGCTTGAAGTCATTAATAGGGGAGTACTGCCGAAAAATACTCTTGCTGGCTATGGATCAATTGATAATTTTGAAGTTATTATTGGTTGGATTATCAAACTTGAGGCATTCTTCTCCTCTTTGTTTGAATTTTTCCTTAAACATTTGTTATTCTGCCAGCAAAAGAAATCAGACTGGCAATTTCACTCTGAAGGCCAGTGCATGTTTAACTCTGGTAGATTTGGGAGTATTATAGTTGTTGAAAAATTCTCACCAATACTTTGCTCCGTATATTCATTATTCTCGAAAGTTCTTGTTACAGGATATCACATTTCTTATCTTAAATATAGGATGAATAATGGGACAGAAAACAAGGTTAATCTAAATAATTTGAATCACGGGAATGCTAAAGAACAAGATACGAACTTCATCATTATCAATATATTGCATTCTAGAACCGGACAAATCCTTGAATCAGCATCCCAAATGATATCATTGGTGCCGAATATTGATCAATTAAACTCTTTAATATTTTCTTGTATCTCTTGGTTCGAGTCTGAGGTGGAGTTTCTTTCACACTACAAGCCTGTGAAGTTAGGATTTGAACTAACCTCCACAATTCACAATTCTCCTCATACTAATCCTTTCAAGCTTAAGCTCGAAATCGCAAGATGGCTTTCAAATTGCATTTCTTGTTTAACTTCATCTCTCAAAGATGGAATAGAGTCAAAGCCATCTCATATTTTGCAGAATGTTGTGTCTATACTTGCCAGAGGATCTCTTACTATTCTTCTTTGTGACACACAATTTCCAGGGCAACCTTTAACTTCAACATCAAGCATACTTTCAGCAGAGGACCCATTCCAAGAAGCTATTAGAACTTGTATTAGCTCGATTAACCTGATGCTAAGCTCAGAAATAAAAAACAACTTTTTGAATTCAAAGTTGTCAGAAACGTCCAAGAGTTGTAAGTCCGAGTTGGAGTTACTGAAACAAATAAGATCAAAACTGGAAAGCATACATTTTATTTCTACTTAGAACTTCGGAAAGATATTTTTTTCAGAGAAAAAAACTAAAAAACATATATTAATTAATTCTAATTTCAATAATAGATGTACACTTTTTCTACCTAATTTCCTAATTAATGCTAAATAATCTGAGCTTCAGATTACAAGTAAATTTAGTTGTCACAAAGCAGAACTTTAGAAGGGTTTTTTGTATTTCCTCCCATTCTTACTCCTAATCCGTTTCCAATGAATCCTACAATACCCAAACCATATTGTCTATTTATTTCACTGTTGCCTTGCACTTCATCTTCAGCTCCGTTTGTATTATACACTTCTCTTTCTTGGTTACTTCCCAAGCTCCTCTTCCTATTAATATCAACTTGAAATTTATCTTTTTGACCGGTCGTATGGCTCAAAGCTAATAAATCCCTAAATCCTGTACGTCTGCAGACATAAAGTGAATTTTTTTGAATCCCCTTTGGCTCATTCCCTACTAAAAGTTGTCCCAGATTTTCATTTTCTGTATTGCAAGAAAGTAAGTCATCATACCAAGTATCCATACTATCTTCTCCACAAACCGGAAGCCCTCCTTTGTTATCCCTTTCTCTTGGGCCATGGTAACATCTACAAACCTTTTCGTAGTTCGTATTAAGTAGTTTTTCGAATGCTTGGAAGGAAACTCCTGTAACACTCACATTTCCTTTCCCAATTACTCTGTTTACTTCAACATTAAGATCTTCCAAAATACTGTCCTCTTCAGCTTCCAGTACTGTTGCAGAGCTTAGTCGAATTTTTTCACTACTAACTAGTTTTTTGATATCTTTTGTGGAAATAAGTCCATCTTCATCCTGATCCAACATTTTAAAAGCCATCGTAAGTACATCCTTCCTGCAAGACAGTTTTGGAGAGATTACAGCAGCAACGAATTCTATATAGTCGATTTCTCCATTTCCATCGCTGTCTACTGCATCCAAGAGAAGATCTATATGATGCTGAGGAACTCTGAGTTTCTGTTGAGCTACCAACTGTTGAGTCGCCACGCGCAAATCACAAAGTTTAATCTTACCAATTTGTCTGGTGTCTAATTTATAAAAGACATTTCTGAGGTTTTCTATCCATTTATCTGGGCAATACCTTGCAATGACAGTTAATGCAATCTTTTTTAGTAGAGGAGAAACATAGTATCTCCTTAATGATTTAAGCATTGAAGCTTGAAATGGAGTGTGCTCAGTGGATACAAAGATATTTCTTTTAGATGAATATGATTCATGGGCCTCAACTCCATCGATAGGATTCACTCTATAAATTTTATCTGAAAACTGGCTTAACCATGGGTGCTGCAAAGCTCTCTTTGCATCTAATCTTTCGTCTACATTGCGATTTAGTAGCTTTGAAAGCAAATCTCTCGCGAGAGGAGAAATAATATTGTAGTTTGGGTCTTCAAAGCAAAGTTTTTTATTTAATACCTGTGAAATAGTGTCTGCATCGTTTGCCCCTGGGAATGGTACTGTTCCCATTAATAATAAGTGGAGTAGTATACCTGCACTCCAAACGTCACACTTTGGTCCATAAGATTCATTTGTACTATTAAGAACTTCAGGGGCAACAAAATAAGGTGTTCCAGCTTTGGTAGTCATCCCATAATACTCTCCATTATTCAATTTATAAAACTCCTTAGATAGGCCAAAGTCAACAAGCCTAATCTCAAAGCTCCTATTTGTTGAAAACAAAAAGTTTTCAGGTTTAATATCTCTGTGACAAATTCCCTGATTATGAAGATAATGAAGAGCACTAAAAATCTGACGCATTGTATTAGCAATAAGTTTTTCTCTTTGAATGAAATCTAGAGATTCTTTAAATCCTTTAACAGTCCCATTTATTGCCTCCTCATTGCATTCTGGACAGGGACATATTTGAGTTTTTACTACATCCATTGTGTACTTCCCTGTAACATCGTCAATGGAAACATTAAGCCTATCCAACAAATGACCACCATGGCAAAGCTCCATGACTAAACATATATATTGTTCATCTTCGTAAACTTCGTAAAGACGAGCAATATTTGGATGGTGCAACTTCTTCATTAGACGAACCTCTGTCTTAATCCTTTCCACATCCTTTGGATTAATTTGTCTAATCTTGTTTTTATTCATTATTTTTATAGCTCTGATTGCTCCCGTCTGATTCTCCATTGCGACTCTTACCACTCCATAAGAACCTTGACCAATTATCCCTTTAAGGTGGTACTTCTTCTGTAGCTCTAAAAGTGAGCCCAAAGAAACAAATGCATTATGGCTGAACTTCAATTTGAAAGCTGGGGAAAAACACATACCCTTAGCTCTTTCAGAGCTCTCAAGTCTAGTCCTTGTTCTATAACTTTCGGTGCTTTGGCACTTTCGATTACAGCTACTATTTTGGTCGCTTTTTCTATTTGAAGTTCGTCTGACTGGAGTGTTCTCTGTTGAGTTAGTAGCTCCATCCCTAAATTTATCAAATCCTATAGAGGCTTCTTTCCTCTCACTGTTATGAAGGTTCTGAGCGTTCCTAAATCCACTTCCAGGCTTAGCACCCTGGCGGCTGACGGGTGTTCGAACCTTTCCTTGATTCTTTTCCATTATATTAATATGAACTATATGGCCTTATAGTGGCCAATTATTAACTTTTCATAAAACTCGAAATGAATTCCTGATAATTTCTTCTGAAAATCTTTGTTCGCAATGGTTCCATCGGTGCCTATCTTCTAACGGCCAAGATCTACTCGAAAATCACTTTTTCGTGTAAAATCTCGGTCAATTCAGCCAATTCTAGCAACTAACTAATTTGGATGTTTATATAAAAAAATTATTTATTTGTTTGTCTTCTTTATTTTAACTTCAATTTTGTCGTTTAATAGACTGTGGTTCCCTGCATGCCCACAAGTGTGGGGAACTATGAGCGACCATATTGGCGCTGGAACAATTGGTATGAATTAAAGTGTGGACTTTCAGACCAGCGGCATTATAAACAAGTAGCTTAGCTGCACCATTGATTTCAAATCAATGTCAAGAAGGAAACTGCGTTTTGAAAAAGACACAATTTGAAGCGGTAAAATGGCACAGCAATATATCTATAATACGGACTACATTAATAGGATTAATGAGCAGGTTTATAAAGAAATGGGTATTTCACATGAATTAGAGAGTTTTGCAAGGAAAGGAATTGTGCCAAATAAGAATGATGATCTATCCATTCACAGTAGTACTACTTACGGTTGTAGACCAATAAAAGGTGTTAGATCTGAAAATGCCACCGATGGAAAATTGAACTCAATTACTGGTTTTGGGCTGGTGGTTTTTACTTTGTTAATTATTTACTTTTTCAACAAAATATTATTCTGGCTCATAGTAATTTCTATTATTGCATTTTGCGTTTCTTTTGTCACTAGGAACTTAGGGAATATAGAAGCTAGTGACAAGAGGTTGCCATTTTAGAATTGAATCAGCTTTCTGCAGAAGCATTCAATCCTTTTTAATATAGAGGCGTGCATTATAGTTTTTAACTTATATAAACTGTCCTAATTTTCTTTACTGTTGCGTAGAAACTTGAATAAACTTGATTCCAAGCAATTTCCAAGTTCTGAACCATTTCTGATTGGGATGAACCAAAGAGTGAATCTGAATTATCTGCAAGTAATCTTTTTTTCACCGCAACCCTAAAAAGTTTATCGATATTTGATCTGTCTCCACTTTTTTTATTGATTTGAGCTTCTTCATCTGGATCTGAATATTTAAATGAAAGTTACTTACTTTGATAATTTTCAACTTACCCTTTCTAACTCTTAAACCTCTTATCTGATCTTCAATATTGGGCTCAATCTTAGGTAATGGATTTGGTAAATATCTAAAGAATGATATTAATACAAGCAATCTTGCAATTTGTCTTGGAGACTCTTTGGTATATTTGTGAATTCTTTCTTTAACTTCTTCCCAAGTTTGAGAAGGAAAACAGGTCATTACGACATCTTTCAAAATATTTATTGACCCATTTGGATTCTGAAGAATTTCTAAAAGTTCGTTATTTTTCAATGGCTTTAGATGATCTTTCTTAATCACATTATTCTTCAGTAAAATTTCAATATTTAATATGTCACGTAGCTGCATCATTGAAAGGGCAGGATCTTCAACAGTAATTTCCATTATATCTTCGTCTTTTATTGCAAAGTTATAAATTATATTTAGGAATGAACTTCCCAAACCCTTTCCTTGGTACTGGGGAAATATTAAAACTTGAGAAATTCTAATTCTAGATTTGGGAATCGAAAAAAATAAGTAAGTTGTAATTAAACCCAAAACAATAAGTGATTGTTCTCTCTTAACAAGAGGGAGCCAAACTGCCCATCTATCTTCTTGGTCAATAGAAGAAGCGGATTCAATGTACCAGTGGAGGAACCACTCAATCCTCCTATGTAAAATTTGAAAGTTTTTAACATAAGGATGCGACTTCAAATTATCAAATTCTTTGTTAAGGCTTGAGGTTAAGTTCTCGATTTCAGATAAGTCAATTTTTCTTAAATCTACTTCCTCATGCCTATTTAATTTAAGCTCTGTCTCGAATATACCTGCTGAGACCCCAGGAATCCATCTTAATGGAATCTTCAATCTTTCCATAAATTCTTCTTTAGAACAAAATCCCCCCTCCAGAGGAATTGTTTTGAGCTGTTTAATAATATTTTCTATATAGTGACTCTTGTCCTCTTCACTCAACGTAATCTGCTCTTTAGATTTGTTTTTTACTGCAGCTACATCTACTTCCACATATACATCAAACCAATTGCAAGAGAAGTAAATGTGAATTATTGTATCATACCCATCTAGTAATGCAATTTCTTCATCGTGGAAAAAGTGATGAGCATAGTATGGAGCATAAGACCCTGCCCTCTTTTCAATAAAGTCACTCAATGTTTCACATGGATGAAGTAAAATTTTATTCAATACATTATCTATCTTAATTGGAACAGGTAGCTGTGAGTCAGACTCTTCGTTCAACCTTAATCGTTTATTAGGGTTTGTATCATCCATTCTGTTCTAATCAACTTTAAAAGCCTATCCTAAAACAAATAAAATGTGCTATATACAGTTTTTTTGTCTGGTAACTAATTTCAACTAGATTAAATTTCCCACAATTTGTTTGCATTTGGCGGCAAACTGTGCCGATATAATTTAATTGTTTATTTTGCATGCGTCAAAGTTTAAGCAATTGAATTGAAATAATTTAATTATAAATTAACATAATTTTTCCTTTATTTATAAGATTTAGTTGTATGAGTGCAATTCGATATAAATAACATTTCTCTAAGTCTTTTCAATAATTTCCAGTCTGCAATAGTCAATTTTCAATTTTCAAAGATTTAGTGTTTGCTCGGATTATGATAAATTTATAAGAATAACTAGACACTGTTTAGATTAGACTACATAGGCATTGATTTTAATTGACAAAGGAATCCATCAATTTTTTTGGAGACGTTTATGGGTCAAAAGTGGTTTTTTTTCTAACCTATTTTCCTAGCATTGATGTATAATGTAGCAGTACTTTTACCAAGCTTGGACTATCGTAATAACACGAATGGAGCAATTAATAGAGCTTCCATGGGAATTCTTTGGGAGCAGATCAGTTGGTTATTTACGGTATTCTTAGCAGTTACTTTTTCCATTTTTTCAATCGAATCAAGGTTAGTTTAATTATTAGGAATAATCAGTGCATAAATATATATTCACAGGTATGTATGGTGTTTGTGCTTATTTCCACCAATATTATATGACTTTTCGGTTGTATTAATGGGTGTTGGAGTATTAAGACTAACAGTTTCTTGGTGTTTATTAAGTGATGTGGTAATTAGAATTGTGCACATTATCGGACTATTATCTCGTGGTATTTCTTTGGTTATGCTAATAAGTCATGTAATAATTGGAATCCCAGACTTAGAAGTTCCTTTGACTTTGATTACTGGAGCAGTTATCTTCCAAGTATTATTTGCAAGCTTATCAAACTCATTAAGATGCCCATGGGTAATATTAAGATTCCTGTTTATCGACATTTGGATTGGGTTATTGCTATTTCAAATTTTTCTAAGAATTTCATCAGAAAGTAGATATTATCGCGAAATATCAAGAGAGCATTTTACTTGGGAAACTTCAGCTCAATTCCATGGAAATCTTACCAGTATTGCTGAGAAATTTCAACAAATACCGTCCTGGTGGGTTGTTTTTTGGCCTTGCTGGTTTTGGTGTGGAGTAATATTTTCCTTTTCGACAGTATTTTGTGTTCTTGGAGTAGCAGACAGAATGTTGGCTATATTTGGAGTTTTTCTTGGTTGCTTATCAACAACTATACTTATTACTTGCTTGGATCTAGCGGATTTCCTTAATGATGCAATATATCTTAGAGAAAATAAGTATGCAGTTAGTTATCACGTATATGAACAGAATTCACATATCAGATTATGGCACGTTTGTATTATCTGCACCCAGACAATGATTGCAGTAATGTCTGCCGTTATTTCACAAGGGTTAATTCAGGAATCTGATGAAGGACTCTCCTCTATAAGTTCCTCAGATGATGATTTCATTTCATCTAACATCAAGCAATTTAAGAAAATGATTTCTCCATATAAAATAGGTTCTGAAGTTATTCTTACAAAAATGGGTACTGGGGTTTTTCATAAAATAGAAAATCAGAGTAATACTACATTATTTCAAGATTGTTCAGATTCTAAAGAATTGCTATGCTGTGAGGCCATTTCAACACATACATTATCTACTGTGAATTCCCCCACAAGTACTAATTCCCTATCGCCGATATTGTCTCACACCCCAAAATCAAAAAGAGAGTCTTTTTCAGATCCTAATTGCATGCTAACTCCTCATGACGATAATCATGAGCAAGTATGTATTATCTGTTGTGATAATAATTGTGAATCAGTATTTCTTCCATGTGGACATGGTGGATTATGCAACAATTGCGCTTTAAGAGAGTTCTATAGAGTAAGTTTTATTTTAACAAAGCTTTCTAACTAATTATCCAATAACAAATTCTAGATTGGTCTTTGCCCTACATGTAGACAAGCCACTTCTGCTATAGCAACCTATAAAAGGCACAGGAACAAGCATAACTATTCAAGAAAGATTAATGCAATAATCATTGCGACTCAAGATCTTTGATTCGGACAATTTTTCTCATAGAAGTTTAATACAAGAAATTGTTTTCTTTCCATTTTTTCTTTGTGTAACCTTTTTGCAAAATCTAATTATTCGATACTTTGGCGCCATGTATTGACAATGAATTTCAATTTAAAGTTTTTTTTTGAATTACCTTGAGATTTAAATTTCCGTAAGAACTAAGATTTAGCTTAAGAATGACACTATTTGGCCAAGTATTAATCGGGCCTCCTGGTTCAGGTAAAACAACTTTTGTCTATGGAATGCACCAGATGTGTACTGCACTTGGCAGGCCAAATATTATTGTCAACCTGGATCCTGCAAATGAAAATGTCCCTTTTATTCCTGATGTAGATGTGCGAGAGTTGATTAACTTTGAAAGTGTTATGAATGAACATATGCTCGGTCCAAATGGAGCTTTGGTTTATTGTATGGAATATTTACAAGTAAACATTGATTGGTTAATAGATGGAATTCGAACTAAGAGAAAGGACGCCTCATATATTCTGATAGATATTCCTGGGCAAGTTGAACTATATACCCACAACTATGTTTTGAAAGAGATCCTTTCTGTATTGGCAAAAGACCTTGACATTCGTCTCACAGCAGTACATCTGATTGATAGCACTCTGCTATCATCCCCAACAAATTATATTTCAGCACTATTAGTCTCCCTTTCTGCTCAAATGTCTATAGAACTTCCATATTTGAATGTTTTTTCTAAGATTGACCTATTGGAGCACTTTAAGGATGATCTACCATTCAAATTAGAATACTTCTCTCAGTTAGAGGATCTAAATCAACTATTGACATTTTGGAAGCACGAATCAAACATGGGTGATCATCCACTATTTCTCAAATATAAGGGATTCCAAAGTGAGCTTGTGGATTTGGTTGAGGATTCTAGCATAATGCAATTTATTCCAGTAGATATTAATGACAAAGACTCAGTTTTACAAATCTTGCAACTAATCGACAAATCTAACGGGTAAGTTATTTAAATTCTGAATGATTGTATAGCCTAATGTTAAGTATATTGAATCATTTCAGATTTTCTATGCTAAGTGAATATTCTGAATATTCTACTCTAGGAATAGAAACAAACATAAATATGCTTCCCAATGAAGAAATGTTTGGGACCATTTATGAAAGATACATTGAAAAGTACCAGGGAAATCAAAGTTTAAAAGAAGAAAGTGACCTTTAGAATATTTAGAATTATCAAAGTAGTTTAAAGCTTTAGAGTACAACCATTATACTATATGCTATCAATTACAACCTTAAGTTGAAATATTCAATGTTGCATTTTAAAAAATTAGAAAATTACAAATTAGAATATATTTTCCTATAATATATAATTCCCCTTCTCAATTATATTTTAGACGTTTTACTTTATATACAATTTGAATATCTTTGGCCAATGCATATTTGCGCAGCAGCAACAGCTTCAGATAAATCTACAAAGCAGTGAACAAGAGGAATAATGTCATAGAATCCAGATCTGAGTAGAAAGCTAGAGTTTGGATGAGAAAATGAGGCAAACCAAAGCTGTATATTAAGCTTCTTCGTCTTGTTGTTAAATCTTTGTAGGACTTGGAGGGCAGTATAATCTATTTCATTAATCATGCAAGCGTCGACTATTATTACTCTTTCCACGTGATTTTCATTAAGATCTTGGATAATTGTAGGGATTCTCTCTCCAAAATGGATGGAATTTGTAAAATTGGGGAAGTACTGATTTTTAACTAGATACTCATCAATAGAATCTTCCTGATAATTTTTATTTGAAATTCTTAAATCTTCATCTAGCCAAACTTCCACCATCTCCTCAAGATTCTTAACAAACCTTTCAGCATTAATAAACGTTAAAGGACCTTCAAATCTTGCAATACGAACATATGGGAGCTGAACAGCTTGAGGAAATTTTTCCAAACTTTTAAATATTAAAGTACCTGGTAGTTTACCTAAAATCTCAAATTTGGGCCTATATAAGAACTTAATGAGATATATAACCGAAGAAGTTAGAGCAAAAATAATTCCATATGTTATTCCTGCAGTAACTGTTCCAATAAAAGCTATCATCCAGAAAATGGAATCAATACTTCTCATCTTCACGAGCTTTATGAAGTATTTAATGTTAACCATCCTTATCATTGCTTGAGCAATTATGGCTCCTAATACTGCTTCAGGCAAAAATCTTATATACTCAAGAAGAAACATTGCAACCAAAAGCACCCCCATTGAATATGCAATATTATGAAGGGGGGATTTGACTCCAAGTGTGAAGTTCAAATTTGTCCTTGCTAAGGATGCTGCTCCTGGAAGGCAATTAAAAAAGGCCCCAACAATATTTATTACGCCAAGAACAAGTATTTCCGTCCCTACAGAAAAAAGAGATCTAGACTCAATATGCCTTTTCTTTAAAGACTGAGAGTTTTGGATTATTGCATCATTATCCTTTGATTTTTCTTCATTGCTCTCGTTCAAAGACAAGTTTTCAAAGGAAAGCTCGCGTAATGTCTCTGATATATTGCTTGAGTTACTAGTCTCAAGTCTCAAACCTTGGTAGTCCTCATACTCTGAGTGATTTGAGTGGGGCATGTTCCTTATTGCAGTTAGTGGGCTTGAAATCGATGATTTAGATTCAAACCTAATGCTTAAAGAGACTCTTCGTTCTTTATCCCGAATTGTAGAAGAATGAGAAGAAATTGGCGAAGCTGGTGATTTAAAAGAGCATGGAGAAAGACTCGAATTGAAATCATGGACTGGATCTAAATCACCCTTTGACATTTCCAGAGAAGATTGGGTGTGTTTTCTGAAATCTATTTTCGGGCTAGTCTTTGTTCCTGAGCTTACTTGCCCCGATAATTGAACTGAAGTTGAAACGCTGTGTATATTTCTTTGCTTTTTTTGCCTGATGTTTTTTATAAGCTCAATTCCTTCTTTTTTATTCTGGAAGTCCATTTCTTTTAAATTTGGCTCACTTTCTTTAGGTGTTTCTGGCAATTTGTGAGCTCTAATCTCCATGCTCTGAGCAGCGGAGTAGTGGGTAAAGAAAGAAATGAAGGTAAGTGGAAGAGCAGCTACCCATGCCCTTGCAAAAAACGGAAGGGAACTGATTCCAGTAGGTTGGGGAAATGTGCCCGGGGGTTGAGTCCAAATGATATTTTTTGGAATTAGGAGGCTGGATTTTGGAATTTTACCGATAATAGGAATATCAGGAGAGGCAAAGGCACTGGCAATGTTTGCGATTATTATAACTATTAGCTGAGATGGTATTGGGAAGTTTGTCTTTAAAATCTCTTTGACCCACAGTATAGCTTCCAGAAAGAATATAGTAGAAACAGAGAAAATTGTAGCATGCCAACTAATTTTTGGTAGCTTATCCAACAACATGAAGAATGCTCTAATTGGAACACAGTTTGTATTTGGAGGCTCAACTGCAAGCATAAAAGGGAGCTCTTTCACAATAATTGAACACGCAACTCCAGAAAGGAATCCCTGTAATACAGAATCTGAAAGAAAATCAACAAAGTGAGCCAGCCCAAAAATTCTTAAAAGACAGCAAGAAATTCCGTGAAAGAAAATTACCACAGAGCAGACTTCCGATCTAACTTCTAGAGGGGCTCCGCTACCTATTAGAGTATCAATCGCCGTACCTGCAACAATAGATTCCACAGAGTTTACTCCAATAGAAATGTATAAAGAAGATCCAATGAATAGATAAATAATTGGTTGTAGAATCCCATTACAGAGACCCATGGACGGAACTACATTAGCCAAAGAAGAGTATGAGAGACCTTGTGGAATAGAAAGTGCTGCTTCTGCAAGACCACAAAAGAAATCGCAAATTACGTTTGACCAGGTCCATTTTGCTTGCTTGAGATATTTTATTCCAATTAAAGACTCATTCAGGAAGAATGAGTGAATTGACTTGATAATAACTGACAAGAAGCTTCTCCAACCACTTTTACTTCTTCTGTGAAATCTGCTGTGAAGCTTGAAGTCATTATTAATCCCCTCATTCCTTTGTTGATATAGAGAGAGGAACTCATCCCACTCCTTTGTTAAACCACTCTTATAATTAATATTTGTATCATCAATTATTTTTTTATGATTCTCGTCCATTTAGATCGATATATAGAACCTAACCAAGTATTATTACGCATTAATCCTTATTCTACAGTTTCCTGCTATGATTTCAGGCTATCACAATCTCATAATAGGCAGAAATTCAACCTGAAACCAATCTAAACTGAAGGGGAAGTTTGTTTAGATCCTGAAAATTATCTTGTAATTCAATTTTCTATTATGAGCTTTGTGCTTTCCTGATTTTAATGATTTTTTCCCATTGTTTTTTGTACGTTAAGTGCGTTACCCTTGCAGATGCGTCAGTGTCTACTTAGAATGTATGTAAAACAAGAATTGTTTATTTAAAAGTGAAAATAGCAATAAAGTAGAGATAAAAAACATCTATTTAGGATAACATATACCTTTCTTGGGTTTATTTTTGTTTTTCATGTTGAGGCTCAATTTTGGTTTTTGGCAAATATGAAATACGTTGTATGTAGGCGGAACTAGATCTTAGTTTATATGTAAGCGATCAATGCAAAATTAGATAACTTATCTTTATGTAACTAAGCTGGGCGTGAAGCTCTGTATTTTATTACTCGATTGTGTATGCTGCACGATTTTTATTGCTCGTCTTGGGCAATTATTTCTAAGTGTTTCAATTCAGGTGTGTTTCCAGGATTAGGGTTAAGTAGGGCAGGGTTACAAATAGAGGAAGTAGGAAGAATTTAAACAACGAAAAAAGAAAAAAGTTCCAAATAAATTTATAAAAAGCCATACAGGAAGAGGTTATGTAAAGATGAATAAGGAACTAGAAAATAAGTCATTTAACTCGGGAATAAAGAGCAAATTTTCTCAAGCTCATAATTGTTTATAAATATAATACGGAGTAATATAGTTGGTAAATATTTGTACCTATGAGATCTCCTGAACATCATCATCATCTTGAAACACTTCAGAATTGTCTTGCTCATCATCTAAGCCAATGATTTCAATTACAGAGCTTCCAAAAGTTTGAGAATTATCGTTTCCTGGATTTACACAGCTTTCATACCTGGATCTACTAAGCGCATACTGAAAGAGTATATCCTCCAAAAGCTGGAACCTGGATTCAGGGCTTCCAGCATTTAAGGAGGCCCTAGCAGCAGCCAAAAATGTAGAAATGAGTAAGTGCTTGGATTTAAGGTGCTGCAAAAAGTTTTTGCAGTCAACTTCAGCATTCTCATCTCCAATATGAACACAGATAGGGCACATGGTAGTAATATGGTCGTTTCCTTCTTGAGATTCTGAATATTCGTCTTTGTGCATAGTCTCACAGTGGCTAATTAAGGATTCTACATTATACTTTAAGCAAGAGCTGTTGGGTATTTTTGAATTCATGAGACACAGAGGGCAGACAAAAGTAGGGCCAGTTGTAGCAGAAGTTGTACGAGTATTAGAAGGACCAGTACTACTTTGAGCTTGATGATCATTGTTAATAAGGCCCTGCTTACTTAGAGAAGCAATCAATTTACTCTCTGAAACTGGTACATCGTCCTCCTTGCAGTAAGAGCATTTAGAGGCGTGGACATTTGCCTCAGATATTGAGATTTCGGCTTCACAGTGACATCTAATCTTGGTCTCATTCATTGACCTTAGAATGCTTTGATCCACGAGTTGGTCACTTTTTGACAACCAAAGTTCTTCCTTTAGCGGAGACCGACAAATCGGGCATTCACGTGAACCCCTGACACACGAAATGCAGAAAGAATGAGAGCATGAAAGCGTGCAAGGATCTACGAATGCTCCAAGACAAATTGGGCACATGAATTGTTCTGGGATTTCAATAAAATCCTTGCTCACATCATTTCTATCTGTGTCAGGAACCAGATCAGAGGGCCTTGAAAAGGAGGAAAAAATATTAGTCCATTCAAACATTTCAATTTCTAAAATTCCACCACATTCAACCTCTTATTTTAGTTGGAAATTAATACAAAATTTTTACCTTACTCCCAATATTTAATTTACACCTAGATTTTGAGACCGCGCGCGCGTTTCCCAGAATACACGTTGTGCTGCAGCTACCAGTTGCATCTCCGCTCGCGGAAAGTGGTAAAGGCAAGAGAGCAAGCGATGAGTGGAAGAGAAGTAATTTGTATGTGGGGAATACTGTATTTTTTAGCTGTTTTCACACTCTGGGAGCGTTTTACTAGAATCTCTCAGAGAAATTATAGAGAATAATACGAATAGGGAATATGGTTTGAGAGAGCTTAGATGACCTTAATATAACTTATAGAATTTAATACAAAAAACAGTGCTTAGTTGCTTAGATTTTAAAATGATTAAAAAATCAACAACTGATCAATAATTTTTTTAAAAATAATATTTAACCATGAAAATAAGAGCTGGAGAATTGGCGGCAACAATGGGTATATCTCAAACGAATTATCATTTTAATTTAATTCAAGACATGGTGGGGTGAGAAGACTATGTAAAGAAATTTATATAGTAGAAGGTAGAAAAAGAACTTATTTACTGATCAATCGATTGAGAAAGAGAGAAAGGAGAAGAATTACTATGAAATTAAGAATACTGGCATTTAAGGTGCTGGTGCTAGTTAAGCTATTTTTGATTCTAGGTTTTTTGACTAATTATGGGGTAGTGAATGCAGAAAAAAAAGTCAGTGTGAGTGAAATAGTATTTGAGAGCCCCATAGAAACTTTGGAATGGGCAGGTACAGACCACAATGTGGTTATTGCAAAGACGCAAAAAGGTCACGTCTACAGATCAACCAATAGAGGTAAGAACTGGAGAGATATCACAGATGTTTTCGCGAAAATGGGATCACACTCATCTTCTTCGAGTTACTCTAACCTAAATGGGTTTTCTATTAAGTCAATTACGATCAATCCTGTAGACAAGAATATCATATTAATAGTAGGTTCAAAGCATAGCCACTTTATATCCTCAAACGCAGGAGAGACTTTCAGAAGAATATCTCATTCAGGCACTATTCATACATGGATATTTCATCCAAACAAGTCCAAGTTTGCTTTATTTTCTTCCTGGACTGAAGGATGTAACAAGTCTTTTCTCCAAACCTTAAAGAAAAGTAATTCAGCTGGAAACAAGTGTATACATCAACTATTTGTTACAAAAGATTTGGGTGCTACGTATCATAAAGTTGTTGACTATGTGGTTCAATTCCACTGGGATGGTAACAACAGGCTAAACCAAAATAGGATTTTCTTTACTCACCACAGAAAGAAACAAGGAGATCAGCCTAGATACGGTGGCTGGATGAAGACGATAGACTTTTCCTATACTGATGATTTTGGCAGTCATATCGAGACTCCAGTCAGAGGAGGGAATAAGTTTTTGGCTTCAAATGGCTATATCTTTGTTGCTAGAATACTTGACTATGAGAGGCAAACGGTGTCACTACTTGTATCTACCAACGATGCAAATTCCTTTACACAGGTTCAGCTACCGCACACATTAACAGAAAAAAGTTATACTATTTTGGACACTTCAGAGAAGACCGTAATACTTCATGTTAATCATGGAGAAGATTCCTTGAAGGGTACTGGTAATATTTATATAAGCAACTATTTAGGCACGAGGTTTGCTCTGTCTTTAATGAATAACGTTAGAACTGCAACTGGGGAATGTGAATTTGACAGGGTAATGTCTTTGGAAGGAGTTTATATTGCTAATGTTAAGGATGATGAACTTGAAAACGACCTAGAGCATATTACTACAACTTTGCACGAATTTACAGACTCAGAGACAGATGATGAGGATGTGGAAACTTTAAAAACTGAACACAAAACTAAGATAGGAAAAATGGAACAGCCAATTAGGACTGTAATTACTTTTGATAAGGGCGGTGAATGGAACTATCTAAAAGCCCCAACTATTGATAGTAGAGGTAATAGAATAAATTGCGACGTAAATGACGGATGCTATTTACATCTTCATGGTGTAAGTAATTACCAGAGCTTAGCTCCATTCTACTCTGTTGAAAATGCTGTTGGTATAATTCTTGGAACAGGTAACGTAGGTAGCTATTTATCTTTTGACCATGATGATATTAATACTTACATGTCCAGGGATGGAGGCCTCACTTGGCAGGAAGTGCACAAAGGAGCTTTTATTTACGAGCTTGGTGATTTTGGAGGTCTTATTGTAATGGCGAATGATCTTAAGCATACAAATCAGGTCATTTTCAGCTGGAATGAAGGTTTGTCTTGGTATGATTTCGAACTAGGTAATAAACCTCTACAAGTTGATAACATCTTAATAGAGCCAAATAGTTCTTCCATGGAGTTCTTACTGTATGGCTCTAGGGGGAAATCAGGGGTCTTATATCACCTAGACTTTAACACTCTTGGTCAGGTACAGTGTGTAGGAGCAGCAACTCCAGATAAGCCTGATTCTGACTATGAGACTTGGAGTCCATATGACGGTAGGAATTCGGAAAAGTGTATGTTGGGTAAGCAAGTTGTATACACAAGAAAGAAACAGACGGCAGAGTGTTATAATGGTCAGGACTTTAGAAGACCCGTGGAAAAAAAACTTTGTACCTGTACTGAAGAGGATTTCACATGTGAATTTGGGTTTTCCAGACAAATTGGAAGTTTTGAATGTAGGCCTGAAAGTCT
Organism: Cryptosporidium sp. chipmunk genotype I; assembly: GCF_004936735.1. Taxonomy (NCBI): domain Eukaryota; phylum Apicomplexa; class Conoidasida; order Eucoccidiorida; family Cryptosporidiidae; genus Cryptosporidium; species Cryptosporidium sp. chipmunk genotype I. The sequence goes on from NW_027125580.1 coordinate 35,704, forward strand.
TGATGTTGTTTTTGACGATGTCAAAGTTGGGCAATGTACATCATCTGGCATATTCTATGTAACTGCCTATAGGAAACTCCCTGGAGACGATTGTATTGGCGGTTGGCTACCTCCACCTGTAGCAATACCATGTCCAAGCCATGCCCCCACAAGTTCTCACGCTAGAATTGTCCTTGTAATTGCATTGTTTATTATCATTTTCATGCTTAAACAAGGAATGTTCGGGGACTGGACACGATTTGGCGAGCTGGGATACGATGCATATAGAAATGTTCAATATAAAGTGTTAGGGGTTGCAAAAAGAAGGAGCTCTTCTTTACAGGGAATTCTGAGCGCAATTTCTGCATATATTTATGGAGACTCATCCAAAGTTGTTTTTGGATCATCAAACATACCGGGATCTCCCCCTGGGATGAGAAAAAATAACTATACAACTCTAAACAATTTTAACACAGAAAACATGTTTATGGAGGACGATGAGGATGAGGATGATCATTCTCTTGGTAATATGACCAGAATATCTGGAAATATTAATAACATCAAAAGTAACAATTATAACAGCAGAATTGGTTCGGGGTCGAACCTCTCACAAAGGCAGAGATCAAATAGCAACAATTATATTTCTGCAAGCCAGGAAAATGTGGCAGTGGATCCAATCTTCGATGATCTTGATGTATTTGAGGAAGATTTAGACTCGCATGCAATTTTTAATCAAAACAATGGATTGAGTAACTTGAATCCCAACAACGATATTATATCTTCTGAAGCTCCCATTAGTTTTGACAGCTTTAACCCAACAGAATTGGAAATCAATTTATCTTCGATCTCGAATACATCTTTCCCAAAGATCACTCCTCCTCCAACAAACAACAATAAATCTAATATTGAAAGCGGTTTTAATCAGGACAACTCCAGTGGAATTGAGCTATTGTAGTAGTGCCCACTGGGAATTTTTTATTCCTGCCACTCTTTTTCGTTAAATTAAGCTCCAAATATGCCATATTTTGCTGGTAAGAACATTTTATTTTTAAGGCTCACGCTTTAATGACTTGCCGCCATTCACGCTGCATTAAATTAATGTACGGTACTTTGTTGAATTGATCCGTTTCTTTCTCTGAAATAAAAGCAAACTTATAATTTTAATTTAATTATTCAAAATCGACATTAATATATTAGTTATTCAGTTAATGATAAGTAATAGAACTAAAATTCACTAACATTTACTAAGTTTATCGCTAACACCAATTCGTTAACAAAAGCCAAGTGTCGTCTAATATTAAATTCTCGAATTCTTAACATTATCTAAATAATATGGAAAAAAGAATAGAATTGTCTATACCTTTGTGGTGATTTTTTTAATTACTGTCTTGTACTTATCCGTATTTCTCTTTAAAATATCCTCAATAGGACCTAAAAGTCTCTTGAATGCCTTTCTGTCAAGATAAGCAACTTTGCACCTTCCTTTTGCCTTGACTGTAGCGGCTCTTGGAGTGTTTCTTAGGAGAGCTAGCTCTCCAAAATAATCTCCTCTCTTGTAATTCATCACCTCGACATTGTCTTTAAGAGCTACTGCATTACCTGTAATGATTAAGTAAAATGTGTCTCCTTGCTCTCCTTGCTTAATGATTTCTTGTCCATCCTCAAAAATTGAATTCTTTAAAACCATAGTTAGTTTGTTCAACTCGTAAACATCCATAGTCTTAAGTATTTCCACTTCTTTAAGGAAAGCCTCATAAGTGCTAATTCTCTTCGATGCTGAACCTTTAACTATGTGATTAAATGTTTCTCTATCTAAAGCCCATAACAAGCAGTCAGTTTTTGCAACAACGCTTGCTGCTCTTGGGCAGTTATACAACAGAGCTAGTTCTCCAAAAGCATCTCCTGGGTTCAGATCGCAGAGATGTTTTCTTGGCTCAGTACTAGTTTTCTTGTAACACTCGACTGTTCCTTGATCTATTATATATAATTTATCTCCATTATCGCCTTGAGTTATAATTTCCGTGCCCTTCTTAACTGAAGTCTCCACGCAAGCCAAAACTACTGTATTCAATTCATCATCGTCTAAACTTGTGAACATAAAGCTTTCCAATAGCTTTTCACGAATACGCTTCTCCTGCTCACTTGTTTTTGGGTAGCTTGGAGGAGTAAAATCCTTCATCTTGTTCCACGCACCGTAAGCTTCAGCGCTCACACTTGTTCTGGGTCCCCTGGTTAAGAAGTTCTTTGGTATTTCAATGTTGTCTCTTACATCGTCACCATCTGATTCACTTTCTGATCCCGAAGATGTTCCACTCATCTTCTTCCTTGTATCCTCCTTCCTAGAAGTTCTCTCTGGATGTACTGCATCCACACTGGAAGCACTAAAATTTTTAAAAATTAATAATTATATTAATGATACGCGGATATTCAGACTTACCATGGACATATAAACCCCATTTTAGCTTTTTAATTATATAATAAATACTATGTATAAATTTATATTAATATTATATATAATTTATTAATTCTAAATCCTTTATTATCCTTCCTACTATAATGCTCTCAACAGAGTCTCGCCCTAATTACTTCCTTTTCTCCTTACCCTCTTATATTACTTTACTTAATAATTGCTTTCTTTTGGGAATCCCAAACCTGTGCATTTTACATTCCGTATATTTACAATTGCGTACAATATTTAAGCACTATGCGTATGATGACGTGTCTTTTTTAAAGAAAAAATTATATGTAAATCCAAAAATAGTGAGACAAAAGAAGAAAACTAACAGATTGATTTTTAAGAGCCTATTTATTTTTTTCTGAATTATTCAAGTTCAGTTATAAATTTCTGATATCTTCGGAGGAACTAAATTTCTTGCTTGCATGTAACTATACATGCATGGCAATATCTACATACCGTTGATCTAGAAAGTACAAGGGGGAAGAAACCAGAAAAGAGGGGAAAAAAGAAAATAGATTTGAGTTACTATCTATTAAATGTCTAGTACAATAATAAACTTGGGATTCTAGCCGATACTAACACCTGTATTGAGACAACACATATAATGTATAGAGGTCTTGGAATACAGACACTTTTTGCGTAATAGCTTCCAAATCCCGAGATATTAATTGTTCATCTCAAATAAACTAGCTGAAAACCTATGTTTTTATTTCCAACTAAGATTTTGCTTCAATATCCTTCATTTATACAGAATTTAGCAGGAGTATCTGTAGCGGCATGTTAATAAACCATCACCTTATAGTACGTTATTAGCCACACTAGTTTCCACATACATTCGCAGACATTCTACACAAGAGACTAAGTAGTCTCACAAACATCTGTGTATAAAACGAGAAAACCCACGTAGTAATAATCGTCGTGGGCAATGATTTACAAACGACGACCACGACGACCACCCTTTCTTCTGGTGCTGTCAGTTGGAATTGGAGTAACATCCTCGATACGGCCAATCTTCATTCCAGCACGAGCTAAAGCTCTGAGAGCTGATTGGGCGCCTGGGCCCATTGTCTTTGATTTTACTCCACCAACGGCTCTAAGTTTAATATGTAGAGCATGAATTCCGAATTCTTTGCATTTCTGAGCAACATCTACGGCTGCCATCATAGCTGCATATGGAGAGTTCTCGTCACGATCTGCCTTTACCTTCATTCCACCAGTAACTCTTACGATGGTTTCTCTTCCTGACAAGTCAGTTACATGAATGAATGTATCGTTGAAAGAGGCGAATATATGAGCCACAGCAAAGTTTGTTTGACCCTCACGGACCTAAATGAAGAAAAGATGTTATTCATGTTCAAACGACTATTAATATGGTGGAGTTTCGTCTAGAGTGACCAAGTTCGATGATTCAAACAAGTATACCCTGAATTCTCTGTAGAATGCTTTTGACTTTAGTTTTACAAGAATTACTAAAGTGACTGATTATCTAAGACTATACTGTTTTAGATGGGGTGATCTCTAATTCGTACAATGACAGAAAATCTTACGGGTACGCATATAATTGCCAGGTCATCTAACCACAGAAATGAGAACCGAATTCAAAAAAACTCACTCAATTCATGGTCACAACATCTATGTATACTCCACTCAAATACTACAACTTACCTGCTGGAATGGGACATCAGCAACTTGAGTTTCCTTCTTCTTTGGAGCCATTTTACCGTCGATTATCTCAAATCTTAGTTATTGTGAGAAAAATTAATGTTTCAACTTGCTTAATTACAACTAGTAGCGAATAATCAGTGTTTCCTATCATTTACTTTTTTTTCGGAGACGGAATTATTTTAATAGGCGCCAGTTTTAACATTAAATATTAATAATAATAACCCATAAGACAGGCCAAATATAATCTCTGTCTGCCCTAATACTTTGATTTTATGTCAAAAATAATTCTATATCAGCGCCAATTTTTTCTTCATTTGTTTGAAATTCATTTTTGGAGACGTAACACTTAATTTTATTGTAGAGTATACCGGGGCTTAGGCGCGAAGGTTAGTAAAGCCAGTGTAGATAAAGAATAGTCGTGAACAAATTAAGAGAAATTGGTTATAATTATTTAAAAGATGTTAAGAGATCTAATTAATCGCTTTTGTGTGTTTTGTCATTAAATATAAATTTTGAAAGTTTATCTACTAAATTTAATTTAGAAAATACTTGATACGTCATTAGTGTTAAGGCAATACTTAGTAAGATGGATCCAAATATTTGGAAGAATAATTTTGGAACCCCAAATTTGAAATATTCAAGTTCTAAAGGCATTCAATTAGTAGTTGGAATGCGCTTTGACTCTGGCTTCGGAACTTACCTATATTAAGTAGGATGTCTTTAGACTGTATTTGCTTGTCGTAGGATACATTCTTTAACCTTGCGACCACTTTAAAAGCCACAAACTGTTGGCTTTCTTGCTCATAGCTTAGGAATTTTTGCTATCATTGTTAATTAGTGTTTGTATTTACAATCTAGGTACTTACTTTTTGGCAATCAAATAATTCGTTGTTTGTGAAAACTAGAGAGTTTGTAAACACCTTATTAAGAATTTTAGATGGAAAGCTTTGCGATATATTATACCCTAAAATTGATTAAATTTGAGTATAACTTAGAAGTCTTTGATTTTGCTGTTTAAACTCACTTTCTTCAGAAACTAGTGGAATTATCTTGAATTCTCCCTGAGGATCCTAGAAATATTAACCAGTTCCTTATTTCAAAATAAATTAACTAATGTTTATCAAAAACTTACTGGTCCAGCAGAGAAACACTCAAATTGATATCTTCCATCAACAAGATCTTTCTTATTTACCCTTATTATTAATGGATAGTCTTATTTTTTAGAATTAATCAATTACACAAATTTATGAGACTACTTACTTATATTCATTTTAATACCATAATATGGTTTTCCTGGCAAAATTACAATATTATTTTCCATATCAGACTTAGAAAAGAAACCAAATCATTCCGATATTCAATAAATAATCTCTTGTTTTATTAATAGCTTACCTCATCTATTGTCCTTTCAGAGTTGGAAAATAAGATCAAAAAAGTGCTAATTAAAAGTAAGTAAGCAGAAGTTTTTATCACAACTTTCATTATGAAACTCTAATCTAACTTTATTTACTATTTTGTACTACTTCTTTATGATGCATATAATTCCAATTTTTTTAAATGTGGCTATTATTTATGTGTTTACCTAATATACCGGTATTGAGGAAAAAACACCGGTATTTAATTGTGTGTAAATATTTTTTTTCATTTAAAATTTCAAGAAACCAATTAATTTACAGTAAGCACTTAACGCCATATAAATCCGAAAATTATAAATCTTAAGTAACTAAGTAGGAAAAAATCACTATGAAATGCGTCCATCTCTGCCTTTGGGGAGTTCTGTGAGAAGAAAAAACTGCATTAAAAACTATTTGGTATCCTCAGAAAGTGAAATAGATGAAAATAATAACTTAAATACTCCAACAAGAAATCTAAATGCAAAGCTAAAGGAAGAATACTGTTATAGTGATCACTCAAATTTGAATGAATGCTCTTCAAGGCCATCAATAAGCTTGGCGACTTCTGTTAGAAGAAAAGTATATCACATAGACTCAAGCGAAGATAGCTATACAGAAGATGTGAATTTAAGCTATTTTAACAATAATCCAGATAAACTTACCTCAGAGATTTTGGAGAACCTTCATGAATCTCCAACTCAGCCTTGTATTCACTACAAAAGTGAGTTTGAGCCAAATAGTAACCCGTCCTCAAACTACTCTAGTATTGGAAATAGAAGGAGAAACTTCATATTTAGTAGCGAAGAAGAAGATTGTATCCCAGTACCTTCAAGGCCTTCGATTAAGTACCAGTCTTCAGTTAGAAGAAAAAATAATTCGAGAAAAATATTAACAATAATTGATTCTGACTCGGAAAATGAGTTTAACCATAATATAGCAAGTAAAAGGTCATCTTTTTGTCTGGGTCCAGAACTAATCCGTGAGTCAAATATTCTAAATTGTACTTCAGATCAACACAATGTCTGGAGATCATTTGATTCTGACTTGCAAATAGATGAAAAGAATGATTCTTCAGATTCTCTACAAGATTTGGAATGGCAAACAGCTGTCTCATCTTCTGACTTTGAAGATGAGGAAATGGAAAGAAAACAGCTGGCAGGCTATCTTTCTGGGGAAATCGAATTCGAGGATAAAGCTAGAAAAAGTCAAAAGATTCTCAAAAAGAATGAGAAAGATGAGCTACTAGATGGATGTAGTTTGTTTAGTGAGGAAGAGTCAAAAGAGGAAAGGTCTAATTCGGAGGATTTCAACGAAAATGCTGGCCCAAAAGACCTGAACTTCAATCAACTGACAAATGTGACCAAAGAAATCCCATTGAAAATTACATCCGAAAAACTTGGAGCATTTGTGAGACAAAGATCGTCTATTGCAAAACACTGGTATCAAAAATTTAATAAACAAGTTTTTCAAAGTAGACTTCCAGAGGAGGTCCCAATTAAATGGACAGGAAGGCTCCAAAGAACAGCAGCTCAGACACTATTTATTACTAACGTGGATGGCTCTAAAAGAGTGGTAATTAAGCTTTCTAAGTATGTTTTGGACTGTGAATTCAGATTAAAAAAAACATTGCTTCATGAATGTTGTCATGTAGCCCAATTTTTATTAGATTCTTGTATCAAGCCTCCTCACGGACAAGTATTTATGAAATGGGGAAAAGTAGCAACAAAGTTGTTTCCCGACTTAAAAGTTGAGATTTACCATAATTATGAAATCATATACAAATACAGATATCAATGCCTGAGATGCTTTCAGATGTTTGGAAGACAAACCAAGATCAATGATGAAACCAAGATCGTATGTTCAGTCTGTAACGGCACAGTAATATTTATTGGAAGAGGAACTTTAATTAATAACAGGAAGGAATTTCAAATCAAGCCCCAAAACCTGCCTCATACACAGAAAAGTAAATCCAACCCATACTCTGAGTTTGTGAAGGAAAAGTTTGCAGAGTTCAAGAAAGATATCAGAGACGGTATAACTCCCTACAGAAGAGCTCCAAGCATTATGAAAGAAATTGCAAAACTCTGGAAACAAAAAAAGTCTGTAAATTTGATTCAAGACTTCGAAAAGCTTTCCATAAACGATTAGTATATTGAATTATTATAAATAATCTATTTATCAACTTGTTTCATACTAGTTTCACATTTTGCTCTTATTCTATTGATTGTTACTAACCTATATTTATAAATTATTGAATTCATTGCAAGTAAACAAATCAGTATTAAGTCAATTATTAAGGAATATTTTACATATTTATAGAGTTTATGTTTGTATCTTAGAGTATTTCCAATGCTATTCATATGATAAGCTCCAATATAAGCTGAACTAATCATGTTTTGATTAATTGGTACAGAATTTTCAAAGAATTTTCTTGAATCGTGTTTTAATTCTGCTATTATTGAATCTGCCAGGCTTTGTATCATACTTGTGCATACATCCATTTTAACCCAGTAGTCTTCTTTTTGGAGTTTTTTCCCAAGCAATGTTCCAAAGCCTTGTATTTTGCAATTTATACCAACAGAATAAGGAAGTTCTTGTATTGCATTACTACTCAAATAGTTTGGTCCGTACCTCAGCTCCCCTAACATACTGCATCCATCCATACACTCAGTATTATGCAGAGTCCAGTAATTTAATCTGCAATTTTTTAATGAAATATTATTTTTCTCAGAAATAGAATTTGGAACTATATCAAAGTTAAGCAACCATCCATATATTATTTTGAATAGCAGCATATCTATTAAAAGGCAATATTTAAATTTTTTCATTTCTATTTTATTTCGTTCATTTATTATTTTTTTTCTTATTTATTAAGTTAAAAAAAATTTCACTATTTGCATGCAATTTAAATGCATGCATGCAGTTTAACTAGTTGAAACAAAGAATTGCAGAAAATAACTACTTTATTATAAATTAATCAACCCTAGTGAGTTAAAAATATTGTACAGTTTATTTCAGGCCTTAACTGGAATAGTTTTATATACACACGAGTATGCTGGGGAATTTGACCTTTCGACCTTCTTCGCTTCTTCCGTGCTTGTTTTGATTGCAGCCACGCATGGATCTGAACTTAACTCATCATCTGGAATTCTCTCGAATAACATTTTATAGGTATCCATAACCTTCACTGCCCAAACGAAGTAGTCATATACATCAGTTACTATATAAATCAATCCTCCTTCTTGCAGCAAATACCAATATAAAGGAACAATTGAGTAACTAAAACAGTGAAGGGGAATTAAAGGTTTTTTAGCAAAAAAAAATAATATTTAAACTGTTGAGCAGTCCAAACTTACCTAACAATTCTCCTTCTCCAGTTTCTTTTTTTGAAATGTGGGTCTGGGAAGCAAATAAAAATCATTTCAAGTTGATGCTTTGTAATGTAATTTGGTAAATATTTCATCGCATTTGTTTTAACTACACTGATATTTTTTCCAGTACCATTTTGCTGCATCGAAAGTATTCTTTCCCCCACGTAATTAGCTACTTTCTCTCTGATTTCCAACCCTAATGCAAGCTTGCTTTTAAAATGCTCGCTCAACCAAACTAGTAATCCTCCATATCCACATCCAATATCTAATATTTTTAAATTCCTTGAAATTGCTACACTTCTTTCGTTTAAAACTTTGTTTTCACTGTATTTTATGGGATACTTCTTGGTGTTTAGATAAATCTCCTTTTTAAATCCTTCCTGGTCAGAATAATAATTTGGGTAATGTAATTCCCAGTTAATGTACTCTGGACTTAATGGATGTATCATAAAGTTGTCAGCCAATGGATTACAATGCTAAAAATACGATTATTAAGTAATTAATACTCGGTCATTTTAATTCCTTTTTAACGTTTAATAACTTACTGCTCGTTGTCTATAATACTTTTTTTGAGGATGCTTGACTGCCTGTTCACTTTCGTGGCCTTCCATGATTAAAATACATAAGTCGACTTTCTTTCAAATAGACCTTTCTGTAATAAATGGTAGTTTTGATCACTCAAAATTTCCTTAAAAAGTTATAGCTAAAAATACTCAAATTGGTGTTTAATAAATTTGGGAACTTTTCTTTAAGAGAATTTTTTCTTAATTTCTACTTTCATTTGATACCGTCTATACCGGTAATAATTATTACCGTTGTGTAAAATAGATCTAAAAATTTAAAAAAGATAATCCTCTGAATTCAATGGTACATTTATTTTAACAGAAACAGCTCTCATTTACTAATTAACTCATTTTCTATTCTGCTGTCCAGAAATTCAATATTCAATCCATTTACCAAGCTTTTTCGTCATAAATTGACATTTTTTGGCGCCAAAGCTTTTTTTGATTTATTACTGTTACTACTTAAAGTTTATGAAAATATGACATCTTTTAGCACTTCTCTTCAAGACTTTGAGAATGAGGCTCTTTCAAACTTAAACCATTTTTTTGAGTTAATTATGGATTGCAAATTTAACGAGGAAGATAACTTACTTTATACTTCTCATGTAGATGGCAAAATCTTTGGGTATGTTTCCAAATGATGAACAAGTGTACGATCTAAGGTCATTAATCCTACTATTTTAGGTTCGAATTTGATTTTCATGAAAATAAACTTAAATCCGCATCAAAAGTGTTTGGGAAAAAAGGGTCGTGTAGAAACATAGAATTTATGAATGGTATGTTTACATTTACTCACTATAATATAATTTAACGAAATTAGACAATATTATTGCAACATACAATACTGGGGAGACTATTCTATTGGATAAGTCAGGAAAAGCTATTTGGAAAACTTCCAAAAGGTAAGTAATCTTATTCATGTTTTTATTTGCATATTATTTTTTCCATTACGCTTAACAATATGCTTTAGTGGAGTCGGAATCAATGCAGTTACTTCATTTAGCAGTAATATTATTGCCACAGGAGACGATGAAGGATTTGTTGAGGTATGAGTTTTTTAAAACTCTAATATAATTATTACTAACATGAAAATTTAGATGTGGGATATTAGAGATAAAAGTAATAAATCATTTTCAAAATTTAGAGACTATGAAGACTGCATTAATGGTTAGTTAATACAAGTGTATTAAAAAAGTGAGATATTAATTATTTTATTAAAAAAATTAATCCTAGATATTTATAATGTTGAAGATAAAAATTCTTTAATTGTAATTTCCGGTGATACATTGGGAGTGTATGACATTAAAAGCATCACCAGCAAGAAAAACAAAGACCATCTTCTTTCATTGTCTGATCCTCAGGAAGAGAACATATTATGTTCCAAAGCTATTCGTGTAAGTTCAGATAATTATATTGAATGTATTTCTAATAGAAATTCAACCAATAAATTATTTCAGAATAATTCGAAAATTGTCTGTGGCACAGATGAAGGAAATCTATTATTCTTTTCTTGGGGTAACTTTGGCGATTGTACTGATCGCATGTTAATCCCATTCGTAGATGGGTTTGAAAATGATAACAGTGTAGAACATATACAAATATATCAAGACCAATTCGCCATTATTTCAACTAGTGATGGAATATTAAAGGTAGTTGAATTCTTTCCAAATGAGATACTTGGTAAGTTTAAGAATTTCTCAAAAATTATAAGTTTGAGAGAAATTATTTGGATCTTTTTTATATCCGAAATTGATTTCATTTATATTAGGTACACTCACATTAAATTCTCGGAATAAATCAGATGATATTAACATTGAATGCTCAAAAACAACAGTTTCAAATTCAAACAATTTCATCAGTAAGTTATAAATATCTTTAAATTAATTCTTCTTTATCACCTCTTTTAGTCCATTCTCACGGAGTTAATCTTGATTTTTATCATTTAAGTATGGTAGACGACATAATTTCCAAAGGCTCATCTTCCAACACTTCAAGTAAAAAAAAGAGAAAGAAGTCAACAATTCACAATGATTTCTTTCAAGACCTTTAGTTCAAAATATATTTAATTTATATATTTTTATTGGTTCATTTGTAGTCTTAATCCCGAAATTTCTGTTTCAAAGACAAATTTTATTGATCTACTTATTTATTCGTGAATGATATCTTCTGCTGTTTCCTCTAAATATCTCATTCCCTTGCTATAAGTTACTGGAACATAAACATTAGGTTCAGATTTTGTAACTGGCACATACATTTGTGGTGGAGAAGGGGTTCCTTTCGCATAACCAACTGGAACATATCTCACTTGCTGCTTTTGAGGAACTACATAAGTGCTCTTTTCTGGAACTGAATACATTACTTTCTTATAACTCTTTGCTGGAACATACTGCACCTTTTGCATGTATACTGGCTCATATACAGTGTTGTATTGGCTTTTTCCATACAAACTTCTTAGATTAGCTGCCCCATTTAGGGTACTTGTTTCGTTTATTGAATTTTCTATCGGAAGGTTTTCTCTTTCCTCACAACTTATTAATCCAATAAGTAAAGTAAGAATGATGAATATTAACCTCTTATTTCTTGTCATTTTTTATCGCAAGTTTGAGAAAAAAATTAATAATTTATTCTTATAATTTAAAAATTCTAATTGAAAAATCTTAATTATTCGCAAAATTATCATCCATGCAAACCCTGTATTACTGCCACAATAACATTACGTAAAATATTTTTTTTGGACACGTGGCATCCACATGAAATTGCATGAATACTTTTGCATGCACTTGAATTACATGCAAGTTAGTGCTGGCATTCAAAAATGGAATAAAATCAAAGAAATCAACAGAATAAGATTTTCTTAAAATGAACAACATATTGAAATTAACTGGTTATTAATCATTACTTAAATTGTAATTTTGTTATAGAATTTATTTAATAATTTAAAAAAAAAAGCTTTAAACAGGGAGTATAGTAAAGCAGTCACTTTTGTAGATTTTTACAAACTTGTTCGATAGAAGAGCTCAAATTTGTAAATGATAACTTGCAAGCTTCTAGAGTCTTTTCTATTTCAATTTGCTGTGACTCCATAACTAAATGAAAAATAAATGTCCAAAATTCATGATGTAATTAATACAAAATCAATTTAAACTTACCTGTGAGCCTTGAATTAATTGTAGAAACGTCCTGATGTAGAACTTTTAAAAGTTTTAATCTTTCTAGTATAAATGGTAATGCTGCACCTGTACACTTCCATTTTTGAATGATATCATAAAGTTTGGTAATTTTCGTAGAATCAGTTTCATTAAATAAAGAATCATTAAGGTCCTTTCTCTTCTTATTAAGCTGTTCAATAGATGCGGATAATGCCTGTATGAATATGATTTATTCAATTAAATTAGTAATAAATTCGGTAGCTTCTTCGATAATTGATTTCTAAACTTACCTGTACTCTCCTAAAAATTCCTTCTAATCTATTTGTATCAAGTAGCGAAAGCCTTTGTGAAATGCTGTGTATTGCACTTTGAATATCAGAATATGGCATCGCTGAGAGTCTATCGATGCCTATTTTTGACTCTATTTCATAAACTCTTCTCTCCAATTCTAATAGATTTTTTATATCAAGTACGTTTTCCGGATTATCATTTACACATTCAATAGATATTTCTATTTCTTGTTCTGTATCTTTAACTCCCTCCTCTGAAGTACTCTTATTTACATTACTTATATACTAAAGAAAAGTCGCCTTTTTCCCTTATATTATCAAATTAAACTTACATTTGAAAGCTCATCAAGTAGATCTTTTGTTGTAAAGCTCTGTTGTTTTAGTGTATCTAAGGAACTCATTGAGTTCTCTAAAGACCGCTGCTTATCAATCAAACTATTTAAGTTGTTCTTAATGTCTTCAATATCAGATAAAAGTGATGTTGAATCATTCAAAAGTGCGACATTAAAACTTTTATTTATTTCATTTTCTCCTTTCTTAATAGTCTCATATGCTTTTACAGTATTTTCTATTTCAGAAATCTCAGATTTTATACGAACCAATGAACCATTCATATCTTCACTACTCAGTGTGGTTCCTTTCAATCTGTTTAATTTAATATTCTCATTAGTAGATAAAGCTTTAATTAGCTTTAAATAATCTGTTTTCACCAATTCGCCATTAATCATTTGTTCATTACTATGTACCAGCCTTCTGTACGATTTCAATATCGAAGAATTGTCATTTGAGAAGAAATTCTCATCGTTTTGAGATTCTTGCTCGTTCCTATTCTCCGGATCATATTCAAATACAGTATCCTCTGTGCTCCTTATCATTTGTGTGCAGCAACTATAGATCAAATAATATACAAATCCTTTGATCGAAAGCTCAAAATACTTACCTCAAATAATCATTGGCCTTACAAGAGCTATTTTAATTTAATATCAATTTACACCAACCTAATTCCTTTGGCCCTATAATGTAAGTTTTTCCTTAACCAATAAAAGCCAAAACAAAAAAATAAATCCAATTTACCGCCCAAAACAAAAAATACGTTCAAGCCTTTGCTAAAACAAAATAGAAGTTGTTCGTAAAATAAAGTTGTCGTATAATACCGTAATGTTATGTGGAAATGTTTCTAAGAATCTTGTTTTCCGTTGTTTTCCTTACTTGCCTATTCGATCTTAAGGTTTTCTCTGCTAATTTATTTAAATCGATTGCAATTCACGAGGTCGAAGAGTCTGTCATTGAAGAGCAAATTAGAGCAGCACATCGTACTGCTTTTACTACCACAGATTCAGTAATATTACCAGGCAAACCTCCCTCATATAATTACTGCAGAACTCTCTCCAAAATAGTAGGGTCAAAGCATCACTGGAGAGATGCCTCTCTTACCTGGCAAAAAAGATTTAGGAAATTTGGATACTGGGTTTGCTTTAGAGATTGTGGTGGAGGAGGAGATTGCCTTTATAATTCTATTATATCTTCTTTGAATCTAACTAGTACAAATGTTTATACGCTTAGAAAGTTAATTGCAGATCAATTCGTTGGTCTTAACACTACATCAATCTATAACTCCTATGGAATTACAAAAGCTTTCGATATTAAGAATATAATTGATGTGAATGGAGAAATTTTAAATGTTTTAAATTCCACTAATATCACTCATTCCGACTCTAATTCGACATCAAATTCGACATCCAACTCAATGCCAAATTCCACAGACCCTTTAAGTAATTGGAACGAAACTACATATTTGGAGAGGATGGGAATTCTTGCTACAATGGAAGCCTTTGGAGAGTGGAAAGATTCGTGGTCTCCCTCAAGCATACTAAATAATAGTTTCTACTACGGAACAGATATATCTACAAATATCAAAAAGGCACTCTTGGTACACAAACTTTTATCGAAACCTGGAAATACTCATTGGGGGACCCAATGGGATGTAGACTATATTGAGAAAATCTATAATGTTAAAGTCGTAATACTATGGAAGAATAGAGGGATCTTTTACCCTACTCTTGGAAGTCAAGTGGAATTCACAAAAATTGTTTTAATTTACTACGACGATGTTATAGGACACTTTCAAGTGATTGGGATCAAAAAAATGAACTCACCTCTTAAATCTGACTTGATTTCAGTGTTCAGTAAAGATAAAATCCCTACATCACTCAAAAAGTTATATAAAGATGATACGAACAACGATTTAGACTGATTGTTTAGTTTACTTAAGAAATCAATGTTTAGTACTAAGCAATGTAATTTCAAAAACTAGGTCAGCATTCTTGGGTATTACAGGAGGGCATCCTCTTGCGCCATATCCCAATTTTGAAGGAATAAAGAGTCTTCTAGTTTCTGTTACTATCATTCCCTTAACTCCCTGATCAAATCCGGGAACTACTTGTCCGCTTCCAATAGTAAATGAAAGATTTCCGCTGTCAAACTTTTTACCGGTCTTTGCTAATCTTCCTTCGTATTTAACATTAACTTTGCTTCCTACTAGAGCAATTTGAGGAGTATCTGATTTAACATTTCTTGAAATAGATAGAACTTCATATTTTAATCCATTTGGAAACTCCTTCTTGAATCCTGGCGAGATCATATCGTCCTGAAAGCTTTTTGTGCTTTTTTTCAACTTAGATGCTTCTTTTTTGTCTTCTACCTTTACCTTTTCTATTGTTTTTATAACCTTTTTCCCACCTTTTTGAGTCTCTTTCTCCGAAGCTGTAGATAATGAGCCAGACTCTGAATCAAGATCTAAGTCCTCCATTTCAATATCCCCTTCCTCATCTTCATCACTTCCAAGTGAAGAAGTCTCAGACTCATCATTATCAGAATGGTTGGCTTCGCAGCACCCATCTTCACAAGGGTCCTGTATTGGTAGATTTGCAATGCAATCTACTACACCGCTTCCTTTACAGTACAATACAGAGCCCGTTGGAAATTCTTGTTGATGAATACAAGCATTTGGCTGAGACTTAGTTACTGTTGCCACGACTAGGTCATCCTGCAGATATCCTTGATCCTTTGGAAACTTAACATATACACTAACTTGAGTACCTTCTGTTAATGTGATATGTGACAAAGTCAACCCAAATTCGCTAAACTCAAATTTGTCACTATTATTTGAGCTCTTTGTAGACAAAGTAAATCCGACTAATTTAAACATTTTGCTCAATTTTTTTCAAGATGTTTATCTTTAATTGTCTATGTAAATTTAACTACTGGGCCCAATTTGACTATACATAAATGCGTGGCGCCAAACCTCCGATAAATGAATCATTCAACTTAAAAAGTGGGAACGAATAAATTCAATTAGCAAAAAATTTAAAAAAAAAAAAAGATGTTAAATAGTAGAGCATAATGATAACTAATAAGTAGACTATTCGACTCTCAATCTTGCAATTTATAAGGGGATTAAAATGTCCAAATACCGTGTAACCTACCTACTAGAATAAGCCCTATTGAAGCTAAGTCCAGCAATTTCTTCCTGATGAAAGTCTCAAAAGAGACAACTTGATATAGATTACCAGGTAAATTGACTAGATAACAAAGAAATTTGAGCTTCAAAATGTATCTCTTGAAAGATGTTTACTTTAAAAACATTTGATTTATTTAGAGGTCTTCGTCATCATCTTCAATTGGTGCGTTTGCTGCCTCACTTAATTCTCTTTCAGCTTGAGCAACGAGAGTTGGGTCAATGTTAACTTCTGGAGCTTTTGCATGCTGACCAACTAATTGCAAAGCTGGCTGATTGGTTAATCTTCTTGCCAACCATAAGAATGGCTTTTCAAAGTTGTAGTTACTTCTGGCAGAAATATCATAATACTGAAGGTTACGCTTTCGGTGATATTGAATTTGTCTTGCCTTAACCTGTCTATCCTTAACATCGACTTTGTTTCCTACCAAAACAATTGGAATGTTTTCACAAACACGAACAATATCTCTGTGCCAATTTGGAACATTCTTATATGTAATTCTGGAAGTAACGTCGAACATAATAATAGCGCACTGTCCTTTTATATAATAACCATCTCTGAGCCCACCAAATTTCTCCTGGCCAGCAGTATCCCAAACATTGAAAATTAATGGACCAAAGTCTGTGTTAAACTTCAAAGGATGTACCTCAACACCAATAGTTGGAATATACTTCTTTTCAAACTCTCCAGTTAAGTGACGCTTTACAAGTGTAGTTTTACCAACACCTCCATCGCCAACCAATGCAAGCTTAAATTCTGGTGCCTGAACTGCCATTTTCCTAAAATATTAGTAACCTTTCTCTAAAAATCCTCGTTAATAATAGATTACTCTAGGGCTGTGTATCTTTACCTTTAATAGGCCTCAAGTAATATTCTGTCTTACACCCACATGGTTGGGCGGCAAGTTATTATCATTTCTTGTACCGGCATTTTGGTACTGGGTCTCTTAATAAAATTATTAAGTGAAATAAAAAAAAAAAAGAAAAAGGATGATTTAATGCGACTAAACAAATATAGGCCTAGATATTTATATATGTACATGCCTACAGTGTAAGCTGTGAACCATAGTTATATTCTTAGTAGACTAATAGCTTATTACCCCAAGAGGCATGCTCTGATCTCGTCTGCTCTTTTGGAGGCAACAGCAATAAGTTGGCTCAGGTCATTTTTTAACTTTCCTGGAGTGTACTTACTAATACATTGGGTTTGTAAAGTGTTGATTTGGTTATCAACGCAACAGATAGTGACACTACTTCCTATCGAGTCCTCCATGTAGTTTGGATCACAGACCCAAGTACTATCATTAAGGTATGAAAAGGAAACAAATATCGGAACCTTCTTGAGGAAGAAACTTGAATTATTCTGCATCATTCTCTCTCTTTTAACCTCGTCTTTAGAAATTGGTTCTGAGGAGACTCTGAACCAATTGCAACTATCGTCCCAAATCAGGTTTTCGGGCAAAAAAGTGTTACGGAGGGATGCAATAGCTGCAATAAGTGTATAATCCAATGGATTTCCATCGTAAGATAGGCAAACCACTTTAATATTGATCAGCCAGTGTAACTCTTTGCCCTGAAATATTGTTACAAATGCTTCCTGGTTAATAATTCGGGAATCATTCAAACACTCCGTGATAGAATTAGAGACAAAGTTTGAATGATTGGGGTTTCCCGTAAATCCACATATTGTTGGTAGTTCTAGAGAAACATTTATTCTCGAATTTGTTATGACATTATTTGATTCTTGATCAAGACCTGTATGAATTATCTGAGGATTACAACAGGCAATGTACGATGAATTCCCTATTCTAATTGAGATAGCTCCGTAGCAGCTAGAACTTAGCTTGTTCAATTCAAGCTTAAAATTCCTACAAACTTCAGGTTTTCTTCCATCACATCTTACTCCCTGTTCCAAGAAACGGTTCAAGTACTCATCAGGTCTTAAATACCAAAGTGAACTCTTATTCATTATAAAACCAGCATTACAACTATAAATCTCAGTGTCTTTCGTTCACTATTCAATTCTCCATTAATTATTTTTTCGGTATTAAACATATTGTATGATTTAGGCGCCAAAAAATAAGAGGATGACAGCTAATCTGCATGTATAAAAAATTATTAAGGAAATTATTGAATTAAAGTTTTCAAAGCTTGTTATGGTAAAGCCACCGAAATTGGAATAAGTTCCTATAAATACGCTTATTTGAGTGTTGCAGACTAGGATGCAAAGCTCTAAAACCATCACTGAACAATTTGAAGAATTGATCAAGAAAGCAAAGACATTGAATAAGACTCATCCAGTAATTCCAGAGGAAAACTTAGTTAATAAAAATGAAAATAATAAATCAGATTCTGCCAAGACTGAAATTTCAATGCTTCAAAAGCGTCACGAAATGTGTATTGTTCAGAAAAATGCTATTAAGGATCTGATCAAGCTTCATAAAGAAGAATTGCAGCTTTTAGAAAGTGCATTAAGGACAATCGAATCTGAGGAAAAGAAAATACTTGAAATAATACTTAGAGAAACTCTTGACAGGGATTCGCTTACCAGAGCAACATCTGTGGAAATGGTCGAACGTGATAATGACTCAGCAAATGGAAAATCTATTCTCGCATCTGAAGATTTATCTGCGCCAACAATCTACGAGAATTTAGAATATGAGGGCTCGAAAGGCTATACCAGTTTTAATAATGAGGAACCAGAGTACTCAAATGATGAGTATTTCTATAAAGGTGAACTAGATAGTGATGAATCTAATTATTCAGATAATTATTCTGGGCGAGAAAACTTTTCAAGGCATAAAAGTAGCAAAGGTAATTCGGACAGAAAGGTCAGATTTTCTATGGATGACTTGGGAGTTAGCTCAGAAACTAAGTCAAATAGTGCCCCAAAACTCAGTTCAAATTATAGTGCTACAAGTACGGCAAGACCTTCTAACTCAATCAAAGGCACAATCAGTATTCCTCAAAGATATAATTATATTAGAAACAGAAACTCCAGCCTTATGAAGGAGATTTCAATTAAAAAGATATTGGAGGGCAACAGAAAGCTAGATATGGAAGAAAAGGATCAAGACCAAAGAGAATTGGTGAGAAAGCTTCATACATTATATTCATCTAAAAGGTAGAACTATTAAATAGGTATTTTAAAAACTACAGGCTTAGATGCCTTTGCATTTTGAATCAAATTTGAGCACTTTGACGTACCAACAATTCTTTCCAAAGCCAAGGAATTCTGCCAGTGAAAGAGAATAACTGCTAATGGAGCAGAGGACTTTGGATTACTTTTATCTGGTCCCTGTGAAAAGTTAATACTTTGAATACAGTCCAGATAAATACTCGGATAAATTGGAGGACCACAGAATATGACCTTTGTTGCACCTTTAAGAAGATACCTCCTAAAGAACAAAAACCTTTCTGTAGTAATTAAAATCGGGAGCTCTCCTTTATAAAATGCAAATCTATTTCTAGAAAGTGAAGCGTTTGATGTGGATTCATTACATGAAGCAAATATTGCGTTTTGCTGAAGAAGGTATTTTCTAATCCTCAAGTATGTAACATAATTTGAAAGAACAATTAGTACTCTCTGAGTTTTCCCATCCAAAGCTGCCAGAATATCGGGATAAAGAGTCGAACTAAAGTAGTTAAGCAACGACTCTTCAGGTGTACCTGTTTCACCTGTTTTAATAAACATTTGTTGAACGCCCTCCACTAACTTTGGTGCGATATATAATGGTAAATTCTTTTCCGTGTATCCTATCATTTTTTCTAGTGGTTTCCATAACCTTATAAACCCTCTTCTATTTTCCGTGTGGTTTCTAAATAAAGAGCTGATA
Organism: Cryptosporidium sp. chipmunk genotype I; assembly: GCF_004936735.1. NCBI lineage: Eukaryota > Apicomplexa > Conoidasida > Eucoccidiorida > Cryptosporidiidae > Cryptosporidium > Cryptosporidium sp. chipmunk genotype I. The sequence goes on from NW_027125580.1 coordinate 55,926, forward strand.
TCTTCCATTCTATATGTAGAGATCATTATTGTTTGTCTGAACTCCTTTGACTTATCATCTAGAAATGCCTGGTACACTCTTCTAATATCACAGTTTCCTAGTGATTTTTTAGGAAGCTTATTCATAACTTTAAATACATCAAGCATATGATCCCAGTTTTGCATGAAAATTATGTCAGCTCCAAAAACTAAGCAAACTTCAATACTTGAACAAAATGAAATATCTGATCCCTTTCCTCCATCACTCATTCCGATCACTCTCCTAAGGCCTAATGGAGAAGCAATAATAATATCGGAGTTGTTAAAAGAACTATATAAGTTCATCCCAGATTTAGTAAGTTGAACACCAAGCTTAAACTCGTCTTCATTATCCTTACCTTCAAAAAGATACCTATATAGTTCGTCATTCTTGCCTAATTTGCCCTCTAATGTGTCTATGTTGCTCTGATTGTTAATATTTTCAACCCTTTGACATTTCTTTGCATGTTTGTCACCTTCTTTGCCAACCTCCTCATTCTCTGAAGAATCATCAGGAAACCCGAATTCTTCTTCAAACCTATCATACCCTCTTAATACCTTTCCATGGGGCAATATTGCTACCAAAGTATCCACAAGTTTTTTAGCAACTCCTTTGAATGGGCACAAAATTAAAACTCTGCATCTATTAAATCCTTGGTCTCTGAATCTATCATCTCCTAAATTGTCAATATTGGAATTTTCCTTATCCTTAATAGCTTCCTGTAAGTTTGAGTTATTATTCATTACAAGCTGTCTGGAGTTATATATATGCCTACTAATATGTAATATGCAAAGTGACATTACCCAGGGAGAAATAATTGCTTTTAAATTCGAATATTCTACATCAATATAGCCATTAACAATCCCGTAAAAAGTATTCAACTCCTCCAATTCATGAGATTCTAGAATTTCGAATGACTCTATATATTTTTTCCAGTTTTGCCTAAATTTGGAATTCATTTGGAAATTATCTAGGTTGAGTTTTCCTTTTCTGAGTTTGGGAGCTTCTAACATCGACTTTTCAATATTTCTAATCCTTTCAGACTTTTGAAAACTCTCCAGTTTGAATGAACTAAACCCAGGAAGATTTATTATTTCTTTCTCAGTTTTTTCTTTAGATTCTGCAGTCACTTTGCAATTAGCTTCGGGAATGCGTTGCATTCCCCCATTGGTATAGTCAGTAAAATATTCCTTTTGTTTTTCGTTAAAAATCAGCTCAGTATCAGCCTCCTCTATCGATTCTTCATGGCTAACTGTTGAAATGGTGGCTTCTTTAGTGTTATTGCTTTCTGTTTCTTCTCCCTTTGTAGATTTCCTTGAACTGTTTTGGAAGTCGTTTTGGACAAACTGCATCCATTTAGAATATGCATCCAAAGAATTTACAATAAGGCCACTTACTTCTCTATCCAAGTCACTCATAGTACTATCAGAATCAAAATCTTTTGTGGCAGTCCTTATCTTTTTGGGAGTAGAACCTATCGGTCTCGAACTGCCATTTTTAGATTTCAGGCTCGGACGTTTCGATCTTGGAGTCATTTTATCCTAGATTCAAAAAGTAAAAAACAGGATTAACTGCATAGATAAACTCAAATGATTCTAAATTTTAAGAAATGAGCAAAGATTTAGAATAAAATTACAATCGTTTTCGGAAACAATTCAAAAAATCCCTAATTTAAGGCTAGGCGCGGGCGGGAAATGCTTGTCATGCCTTATTACAAATGTGAATTAGCTTGTAAGGTAAGTAACTAGAGCTGCAACAGAATAAGAGACAGTGCCTGGGATGAGTCCACTAACAAGCATTGTAAGTGCAGATTTAACGGGAGGCATGCTGCAGAACTTGCCCTTGACATAACCCAAAATGTAAAGTGTAACAGCACAACAAATACAGGCTGTAGTGAAGGAAAGTAGCTGGGAAAACTCGTTGAGTAGATTAGATAGAGAGAATATGTATTTAAATGAAACAAAGGAAACCATTGGTATAAGCCCGAACAATGCGAAGCTGAAAAACATGAAAGTGGCAGTTTTTAGCGATGAAGGCTGTGAGGAGTCGCCTTGCTCAAATATCAAACCCAATTCTTCATACATCATATTTGAAATAAAGAAATCTTTGTATTTAAAAGTTAAGTCTACCATTTTTTGTGCATCTTCCGGAGAAAACCCATGCTTTGACTGATATAAACTGTACATTTCATGTATCTCCTCTTCTGGGCAGTTTTCGACTTCCCATCTTTCTCTTTCTTGTTCAGATTGAACGAACTCTTTTTCAGCTTTGGAACTAACATACTCTCCTACTGACATAGCAAATGCATCTGCTAATAGACTACCCATACAAATTGTAAAAAGTTGAATGGTTGTAAACCCAGCAGCAACACAGCCAGAAACTAATGAAAATATTGTTATAATTCCATCTAGGCCTCCAAAAACAATGACCTTAAGTAGCTCACTTTGGGTGCCAAGATGTTCTTCCTTGTGGACAAATTTTTTGTGTACTAGACTAAATAGAGAAAATTTATTTTAGAAAAGTTCATTATTAACTATGTTTTGAACAAATAAAGTTGTGAAACTTACGCTGACTTTTCAATATCTCGCTCTCTATATGCGTCTCTTGCCTCCTCCAATCTATCATTTTGCTTAAATATACTGTTATAAAAGCCTTTGACTATAGTATTCATCTTAAGTAGAAGTGAAGGCTAACTAATACTTGATTTTGAGAATATTGAGAAACAAAGTAACTATTTAATCCCAAAAACAATTTAATAAGATACTCCTTTTCTAAATAGCCTCTTTACCTGATAAAAGGCTTTTTAGTTAATTCCTAATTGTAAACAATTGTGTTTTTTTGCCTTGGCCAATTAAATTGGCATTTAGCGCGCCAAAAATATACTTTTCTCCAATTATAACCAGGGAATTAAATAAAGTAAGATAAAAGTAATTGAAGAGGAGAATCTATTCAAAATAAAATAATTGAAGTTACCCTACAGTAATTTACCTTAATGAAATCGATTTTAGTTGGCTTTACTAATACGAAAAATTCAAAGTTTACATATTTTTTCCATTATGTAGTAAGTACAGCGCCTAAATATTACTCGATACCGGCGTTGCATGCATAATATTGTCAATAAATGCCCCACATTTCCAAATGCAAATCTTAGAAAAATGTCATCAGTCAGCATGTAAAAAGAAAAATACCTAAATCTTAGAAGGAAAAGGCAAATGCTTGAATTTTATGAATGAAATGAAATATTTTGAGAATTCAAGTTAAGGGTTGATTTCAATAATTACTATTAGTATTGCTATTACTATTATTACATTTTAGAATCCAAGTTTAATCAAATAAGAGAATCTACCAAGCTGGTTTAAATAAAAAAGATTTACCTAATAAAATAGATTTAATTGAAGGATAAAAGAGAAAAGTCAAGAAAACAAAGAACAAATAATTTAAGGTGTGCATTGAGCATAGATAAATTAACCCAGAAAAGATTCATAAGACCTGGAATAATGAATAAAATATTTGGGGAGCCAAAAAACGAGTTTTGGTATAGGATTAACAAACAAACAACTATTAGAAAAAATCGTCCTGAAGATGACTTTCTACAAATTTCAGATTCATACAAAACCCCAGAAATTAAAAATAGGTTTGAAGGACTCATCTCAAGTCTCCACCAAAAGAATGATAGTAAAAACGTCTTAATTGGTACAGAATGCCATAAAAGTGTTACAGATAAGAGCTCTATTATAGATAAGAAAAACATTGGAGGCAATCCTGTTATTAGATACCACTCACATTTCTTAAACATGATGAAAAAGGGATTAATATGTTTTTCATGTGGTAGTATCCTGAGATCAAGCTTTGGAAGTAAAATTGATTCTGAAATCAGCTCAATCCAAACATGTCCTAGTAATTCTGATGCTGCAGGATTTACATGTGCTGTTGAAATATGTGGAAGATCGGTCTGTAATCCTTGTCTCCAGTTCTCCAGAGCTCATGATGTGTTTCTATTTAACCCTGAGCTAAGTACCTGCATTATCTGTGAATACCAAAGTGCGTATAATCAGCGAAACCCAATCAACCCGAGAGCTCCAATTGAGTGGCATTGGGCATTTCACACTCCCGAGGATTTAACTTTTCTTCGAAAGGTCAGAAGTGGGCTGATCAATGGAAATGGATTACATATTGAACTGAGTGGAAAACGTCAGGGATGTTGGAGAAGAAGAAAAGATGGGAAAAGAAAACACTTTAGCTTCAAACAACATGGTGGTTTTTTTGAAAGTCGAGCTGTTGCTCTGGAATTCAAAGCTGTTCATATAAAGACAGGCGGCCAGGATTGTCAATCAGCTCCGCTAATGATTACTGCTCTTGGAGAAAGCTACTTAGCAATTGTGCCCAGGAGAATTCACAGAGGAAACCAGGAACTACATAGTCACCAAAGATTCATTCTAAGCAGTATTAATGACGGATCCTGTGCCATTTGCTTTCAAAAGCAGGCCAATATTCATCAAAATGCAAGTGCAAATACCACAACTGAATCCAGATTTGTCAGTTGTGTTGCATGTGGAAGGTTTTTCTGTCGCCTATGCATTTTGTATATCCGAAGCAGAAATCCATGTAGTCAAATAGCTGCTCATTTCATAAGTGAAAAGCTCATCTGTGCCCTGTGTCAACACTTAAGTGCTCAGTCAACTGATAAGTTTGCTCAGTTTATTCATGATTTCTGTTATCTTTTACCATCAAATACTCCCCTAATCAAGTTCGACAAGTATAATATGAAATGGAAAACACCTTATGGTTCTGTCAGTGTTGTAGAGTCTGGAGGGATCTTGGAATCTAGAAGAGAGGCTTACTTTCAACTCGAAACTGGACAAAGCTTAGAAGTTACATGTTCGTATGATAGGAACATATTCTATGGTGAGATTGGTAACAAGCTTGGCTACTATACACAATTTGCAAAAAATGGGATGCTGAGAGTCTACGGTCCGTTTGAGACCTATGATGAAGCTGGAAGAAGGTGGGATCTGGATGCCCTTAAATACTATGGAGCTGAAAAAGCAATGAGAAAAGCATTTTTTCCAAAACTTTTGACCTGGCTTTCTCTTCCTCAAACTTTACAGAGATACTTCCTTGCTCCCTGGATTGTATGGTCAATGGATAAAGACGACAACTGTCAGAAATCCCAAAAAAAAGTTGGAATCACAAATAATGCCATTTCCAAAACATACGACGTTATAATCATTGGAGCTGGAGTTTCTGGTCTCAAATCTGCAGAAGCCCTAATTAACAAAGGCTTCAGTGTTATTGTTTTAGAAGCTCAGAATATTCCTTTTGGGCGAATTTCCAGTTATAGCCAGTGGACAAATCATAAAAGAAGACTCTCCAGTGAAATCTGCTTTTATAGGGAAAGAAGAGAATCTAGGGAGAGCTCCAGGGAAGCTGAGAGGAAAAAGACCAATGATGAAAACACGGAAGAATTGGTTAATCAGCTTTCCGAGGAAACAGTTTCTATAGCAAATGAACTCATCAGGCTTTCCCTTGAGCTACTTGAAGAAGTTGTGATTGACATTTTTCATCCTCTTTCAGCAGTCCTAAAGCCTCCAATTAAAGAATTTATGTGTAAAGGCGGAAATGAATACTTTGAAAAGGTTAATCCCGCTAAATTGGTGCTTCAGAGAATTAAGGAATTTGGTGAAACTGTAAACTGGAGATGGATTCTTATCAACTACTGTCTTCCACTTTCTTTGAAAAGGTTAAATATAAAGAATCTTCCCAGTTCCTCAAAAAAGTACATAGAAAAGGCAACATGTGGCGACTATGGAGAGAATTTATTCAAAAATATTGAACAGTTCTACTGGGAAAGACTGCCAAGATTTGTAGGATTCGAGGAACTCCCATGGAGAGAGTACTGGTGTTACCCCAAAAACAACCTTGAAAAGCTTAAACCCCCCGCAAATATACTCCACCACATCCAGCTACAGAAAGAATCCATTATTGAAAGAAGCTTTGATGAATGTGATCTTATTGACTGTGAACTACAAAAGTTAATTCAAAATAACGAAATACTTAACAATACTCACTTTAATAGTCCAGTTTCCGATATACTATACAACAATGAGACAGACCAGGTTAATGTTAGAATCAGTAATGGAACGTGGTTCAGCTCTTCATGCGTTATTTGCACTCTTCCTATTGGAGTCTTAAAGAAGAGTGTTCAATCATCCGAGAACACTGGGAATTCTGGCAAATTAAATGGAACCCAAGGCCAATTTTCTAAGATATCGATACCTAAGAATTCCATCAAATTCATACCATCATTGCCATACGAAACTATAAGGTCTATTAAGCTATTAGATATGAGCAGCTATACAGAATTATTTCTCAAACTAAATATTACCCCAATTCTTTCCAACTTAGGGTCTACACCAAGCACAAACAGTAACGCAGTCTCCAGCTCTCCATCATCTATCACAACTTCAAACTCTTTCAAATGTGAAAAAGAGTTTGATATGTACTTCTCAAGACTTGCAGATAAAATACATCATCTAGATCACCCATGTATAACCATGTACACTCATAAAAATGTCCCAAATACAATCATGTGCGGGATTTCTGCTCCCTTAGCCGAAAAGATATGTCCTCAAATAGAATCAGAGTCTAATTCCACTCCAAACCCGGAATTCTTGAGTTCACAGCAGCTTGCAAATATTTGTTTTGGGATACTTAAAGAGATTGCTCCAAAAGATCTCGAAATTGAGCTTTTAGACTTCTCTATTAAAAGCTGGAAGGATGACCCCTATTACTTAGGAAGTATTCCAATCCATTCGAGCAGCAGTAAGGAGTCAAATATTAATCAATTAATCAAACCACACTTTGAAGGGCATTTATATTTTGCAGGAGATGGAACTACTGTTGATGGATTTGGTTCTATTCAAGGGGCTCTTTTAAGTGCTAAAAGAGTGACTACTCAAGTTACCCAGTTTCTATCTAATTAATTAATTGTTTCAGCTTCTAAATATAGATTTCTTTCGGTCTTTGAGAGAGAAATAAGGAGAATCCAAAAGACAAAAGGGGTAATTCAGAAACTTTAGTACTTTATCGATCTATTATTTAATATTTAGTCAATAAATTTAGTTACAATTACAAATATATTCTCCAATTAGCATTTATTGATCATTTGTACACTGAAATTTTTGATCATCCAAAATAATTAATAAGAACTCCAAGTATAATTATGAAACTTGGAAAGATCTATCGCTCAACCTTCCAAGATCATTTATTTGAATATTAATAATTAATTAAAGTTATTTTTATTCTATATATAATTGTGTTGAGGTAAGCTTCAATGATACAGAAGTAGTATCCCGAATCATAATATAGCTCCAGTAGCCAGCTTTGTATTTCTCTTATCGGAATCTCTTCTCCTTTTGTCAGAAGAAACACCCTTTGTTAAAGACCTACGGGTAGCTCGATTATTCTGCTGAACGTTTTCATCATTAATCATTTCAATAAAACCTGAATGTATATTTCTTGGAGATGGAAGAATAACTCTGCTATCCCACATAACGTACTTGGATCTATCGATGTCGTCAAACCATGGATGTAAAAGAGCATTCTTGCAAGATATCCTTTTGTTTGGATTGCAGACCAGCAATTTGGATAGCAAATCAATAGCAGAGGCATCAGCTAGCTTACAAAGGTTTTTAAGATTTTCCTGTACATTGCAAGTCCAAACAGGAAAGTTTTTGTCAAAATATTTGAGCTTACCAATTTCGGGCCAACTTTCCTCAGTTGGAGTTCCAAAGTACCTAAAAATCCTCCAAACCATATCTATTTCACACTCTCCTGGAAGAAGTGCATGGCCACCTCTTAGTAGTTCTGCCATTATACACCCAACAGACCAGACATCCACAGAAGGAGAGTATTTATCAATTCCCAATAAAATTTCTGGAGCTCTATACCACATAGTAAGAACATCATGGGTATACTCGGGTATTGGCAGTCTGCAAGCTCTAGCAAGACCAAAATCACCAATCTTGAGAACGCCATCCATTCCCATGAGTACATTTTGTGGTTTCAAATCACGATGCATTATATTGTGAGCATGGCAATATGCCATACCATTCAATAGCTGGAACATTAATTCCTTGGTCCATGCAGTATGTTCTGCTATGGGATTCTTCAAATCAGGATATCTATCCCTCAATTGCTGAGTGTGCATTTTGCAGTGTTTCTTCAAATCATTTGCACAGAGCTCAAAAACTCCCATTAACAATGGAGAACCATCTGTTGGCCTACTATAATGAACCTCAAATAAATCAACAATATTCGGGTGGTTCAGAGTACGTAATATATCCAACTCACGAATGGAAGTGGCAGGAACCCCCTCATCCTCGTGCTCTTCAAGGTGAAACAGTTTTATTGCTACAAGGTGGGTGGGGTTGTTCTGATCATAAGCTTTAACAACTCTCCCATAGGTTCCACTTCCTAAATCCTGCAAAACTACATAACTTGTTGTTTTGGATTTAATCACCGTAGTCTGTTGCATTTTTTCAAATTAAGTGCTTAGCCTCGTGATTCGTATTTTTTCTTCAATTGAAACTCATATAAACTATTCCAAAAATTAATCCCTTTCTTCTAAGTAAGTCCCAAATTCCGATAAGTTAATCTTTTTCGTTATTTATCCTCTGTCCACTTAATTTTGCCACAACATAAGCCCTTTTTTAATGTGAAGAACTCCCAATGCTGCTTGATTCTTTTTTACTTATATTATTTAAAAAAATAATAATAATTCACTATGAGAAGGCGAACCAAAAACTCTTTTCTTCCGATAAATCCTCTTTCACTAATCAATATTTCACGTGGTGGTATCTACCACATGTAAAAAAAACATTACTAACACACTCTGCACACCCCACAATGCCCGCCCAATTCTTGCATGCACCTCATTAATACAGATAATCATTCTAATGAATGTTGTGGCAAATTTATAATTGATTGGAATTAATTATAAGCAATAAAAAATAATTATTAAGTTTAATAATATGATTTAGGTAAGAAATGGGAGTTAAGTTTTAAGTTTAGTTATTTAATGTTCATTTTAGACGACATTATTGTTAGATTTAGCGGAGAAAGTGGTGAACTTAATTCGAAAGATGAATATTTTTAAGAGAAATCGTATGATATTTTCTATATTTTGTTTCTATTTTTTTGATTTTATATATGTATGTATTTAATTTTAAAACAAAAAGTTTAATTATTTCTGTATTCTAGTCAAAATTAAGGCGGGCATGTGTGGGCTATGTAATTTTTGTTCCACTAGCATGGAGGGAAATAATAAAATAAATATTAGTGTGGAAACAAAAATTGTCACTTATGAAAAAAAGAATTAATTAGTATATGACTTTTTTTTCTTCTTTCAACTATTAAGCATTCTTTTGTATTCAATTCTATTGGGCCACTGAACAGAAAGATGTCGACGATCTGTCAAGTTTAAGTTTTCCAGACAATAATTAACAAGTTTTTGAATAAGTTAGACACAGTAGAAGTTAGTTTTTTTTTTAAAATAAGAAAAAATGAGTTTAGAGAATATTCACTTAGCTGAGGAGAGTTCTGTAGGGGAATTTTCTATTCTGAAATATGTAAAGAGCGAGACTCTGGTCAATTTGTGGTTAGCAGCATATTTTGAGAAGAGAATTAAAAAGAAACAGCTAATAAGCATTAGTATTGATGAAAGCGTTCAAGAAATCATCAAAATTACAAATTCAGAAAATGAATGGATCCCATTGAGAATTTCATGTGGATTGTTGACGGGAGTGGTAAAGCTGTTTTACCATAAAGTTGAATATCTTGACAATAAATGTACAACAGTATTTACAAGGATGCAGAACTTCAGTAAAAATATACATAAAAATGCGAATAATTTGACTTTTAACAAAGTTCCTAGCAAGGAAACATCAAATCCCAAAATAGATAGGTTTCAAAATAATTCGAAGCAATTAAAAAGTGTGATAGATATTGAGGACATAAATCGAACTCTGGATGATATTAATGAAGATTCGATAGACCAGCTAGAGATGGTTCCAATATCTCAAGCAACCGATCTGAGCGGAAATCAGAGCCTGGAGCTGATAATGAGTCAACGGAGCGACCAAAGCTCTTATCGCACGAGCTCAATGCCTATTTTACTAGATATGGAATTTGATGACTTCATTAACAATGAAGAAAATGAAGATGCAGATGTAGAAATGATGATAGAAGATAGAGTGATAGTTAATGAATCAGGAATAGAGATCGACTTGGAGGCGAGTATAGAGAAACGTCGTGGCGCTAGTGTAGATTTTGGGGAAATCTTGTCTAATGGGCTCGATGATATTGGCTCTATTGAAAGAGGAAAAATATCAGAACATGGAAGTAACGGAGATTTGCTAGATATTGATAATCATGATGAATATAGGGGAAGTATCAATACATTTAGAGCCTCTACAATTTCTGACACAAATAGAGATAGCATTGGGGGATTTTCGGCTGTTTTAGATGTGCTTGAAGGTTCTGGAAACAGATTGAGTATTTCAGGAATTGCTGAGAATATTTTGAATAAAAGCCCAACATTAGACAACATTTCAACTTTGCCTCTTCCGGAAATATCAAGGTCAGTCAAAGTTAGTGAAGCTTATGGCGGAAGAGCAGGAACAAAAAGAATGAAATTGGTCGAAATTGCTCAGGACATTGTAACTTGCTCTAGACCTTTAGAAAACGGGGATAAAAGTCTAAGAAATGCCTTTTCTAATAGCAAATCTGATATTATGAGGTTTAAAAATTTAATTAATACAAGCAAGAACTCAGAAATAGGAGTTTTAGGTCTAAGCAGGATTCTTCCAATACGACTTTCTGGCGAATTCCTCCTAAAGTTTATAAATAACGAAGGTCCTAAAGTTAGAAATTTGAGGAAAAAAGTTGTTTATAAAAGTAATAAGTCTTCATTTGGATTGGGATCTGTTGAAAGAACTCCAAATTCTTCAATGGAAGCCTGCTCTTCATTCGAAAGCTTTGGAAATTATGCTGAACAGGAAGTCTGTGGAAATTTTTGTTCTGAAGAGCAAAATTCTGATGAAGAGTTACAAATGAATACTCCTGTGAGAGGGAAAAGGTCACAATCTCAAGAGGACTGTAACGAAAAGGATGAATTAACCTTCACTCCTTGGACAAGTTATTTGGGTACTGAACAAAGAAATGTTACAAACGCATCTCCAAATACCTACTATGATGATGAGAAGAGAATTCAATCTTTATTTTCATCAAGAGAGATAAAAACAATGCATTACTTGAATTCTAAGTTTTCAAAGAGTGACCGCCTAACCTTTGATGAGCTAGTTAAAGGCAGCGATGCTTTTGTAGTGGCTCCCATTTTTGTCCAAATACTGCATTTGAAGTCAAAGTCTATGATAGATATTAAGCAGGAGGAACCATTTGGTGAAATTAATATTTTCCCAGCAGTAGATAACACTCAGAATATAATAATGTAATTAGTTCACAAAATATTATATTAGACTACATTTTATAAGTCTTGAAAAGCTGTAATAGCATGTCTATTTATGTCATTTTCAAAAAAAAAAGAAAAGAAACTTTTTTTACATTTTTTTTAACTTTAATTGTATTCAATTTGTACTCCGCCGGTATATATTACTGCGCATGCACATTGACACTAAATATTGATTGCATGCGCATGCATGTGGACAGGTCAAAAAGTTGCATGCAACAAATTTCTTAAAAAAAACTAGTTATAACAGATTATTAAAAAAGAGTAGGGAGTATTTTCTAGAAAATATGAAGAAAACAAGGTTAGATTGGTTGATTGCCTTTTTTCTACTTTTTGGGGTATCATTAATAGAGGGTAAGAATGAAGGAGGTATACTAGAATCGATCTTGGGAACTACATTGAAGGAGTTGGAGAAATCCTTAGTTGATAATCAGAATTTGGGAGAATTGAATGATACAAAGAAGTTGAATCAAACTCAAGTATTAAGTGAAGCATATGAGGCAGATATAAATAAGAATAAAGATAATGTGCCAGTAGCAACATCTTCGCTATCTAAGGCTTATAATCCACTAAAACTTGGAGAGTTATTTATAGTACCATTGACTTCAGCAGTAGCTGATAATTACTATCATAGCTATGGTCCAGATGGAAGAGATCTTTTTTTACCAGAAAATGGTATTAGAAGAGGAATAAACCATTGGCTATCAGATGGAAATGCAATAAAAAAAGATATAGTATACTTTACAGGAATTCTTTCTGAGCCTAGAACAGTTTCAGGAATTGTAATTAACTGGGCTTCTTCTCCAGGAGAAGTTCGTATTGATGTTTCAAGGGATGGTTATACTTTTGAACAGGCAGTAGATTGGACCACAAATAGATTATCATCAAAAGAATTTGAGCAGAAGTTATATTTCAAAGAAAAGCCAATTCGCATTAGAAGAGTTAGAATCGGGATGAGAAACCCAGTTCATAGTTTCTTTGGAATTAATTTCACTGGTTTATTAGTTGTTGGTGCTCCAATTGTGCAATTAACAAGCGGTATAACATCAATGACAGAAGAGTTTTGTTGGCAGATTGAAAGCGGAGATATTTATTCAAAGGGTGCAGAGCTCGTATTAGGAAGTTGCATTGAAGCTGTGGCATCTGGAGATAGTAGAGAAATCTTTGAATTCAATAGCAAGGGTCAATTATTTAACCCAGTAAGTAAGTTGTGTGTACGACTTAAAGACAATATTGTAGGTGGTGGAGCTTTAGTTTTGGACGACTGTCGCAAGGCTAGTGATGGAAGCGGATTATTTGAATTAATGCCAAACAATCAGCTCAGATTAGTTAGAGGTGGAAATCTCTGCTTAACAAGCCCAGGAGATAAGCCAGGAGTGGCAAATGTTGCATTAAACTCAGCAGCTAGTTCAACAAGTGTCATTAGATCAAGTATCGAAAATGGCCCGGCAATGGCTGTTGATGGAAAGGATACATCATTTTGGTTATCAAATTCTTTAACTCTTGGTAAAGATTCTGCTGATGTTGACTTTATGATTGATATTGGCTCAGTTACAAAGCTCAAAGATATCTTTATTGAATGGAAGTATCCTGCCGTTGACTTTAATGTTGATTTAAGTGAAAATGGAAAGGAGTACCAGACACAGATTTCTGTGAGTAATAATGGATTAATGTCGACAACTTATTCATTAGAAGGAAAGAAGGCAAGGTATGTTAAAATTCATATGACAATTCCATCCCAAGATGAGACAGGAAAATATGTATATGGTATCAAGCAGGTGAGGATATTTAGTAATACTATGAGAAGTTCTATTGAAGATTGTAACAGTGCTAAACAGCATAATGATGGTAGAGACAAAATATTTCCACTACCATATAATGGTGACAATTTTGCCCCAGGATTATTGTTAAAGGCTCACGGAAATAGTGTAAAGACTAGATTGAATGAGTTACAAGAACTTTCTGGTAAGGTGACTTCGATATTACCGAATTTGGATGCATGCAGAAAAACTTCGGATGGAAGAGACACCACATTAAAGATGCAAGCAACCAAATTGGGATTTTTGTCCGAAAAATTAGAGAAATTGACCTCAGATTACAATCTCGAGTATAAGTTTACAAAGCCATCTTTAGGAGGCTCAGAACTGTATCCAGCAGAAGATTGTGTTGCTATCAAGAATGATAAGACTCAGGAAGCCATTAGTGGTTTCTATTACGTTAGACCATTCTGTTCAACCAAGCCTTTGAGAGTTTATTGTGACATGAACACTGGAAACACAATTTATCCAATGCAAATGAGTGTCCAATCCTCTAGAGCAGCCTCTTCAGCATGTGCGAGTGTTGGATTGAAGCCATTATTATTAAGAGACAAAAAGGAATCGGTTGTAGGCATTAAAAAAATGTTGAATATGATGAGCATTAGCGATAACAGAAGAATTATTCCTTTGACTCACGACTTCGGCTGTGACGACCCTAAGGGATGCAATTCACAATTCACTCAGCTAGGAAGTGGTGTCGAAGCATTTGCCTCTGCATTTCCTCAATCAGGAACCTCAAACTCTACATCTGAGACATTTCCAGAACTGGTTCTTTGCAGTACAAACACAAATTTAAAACACGAAAGCAACGCAATTTCTTTAGCTTGTGAAAGCAGATTCTCGGATATGAAGGCACTTAAGTCATCTCCTCTCTTGACTTCAATTTTAGTCAAGTGTCCAACATCATGTCACCCAGAAAATGGAGGTGTTGTCATAGGTTCTGACGTATACAGGGATGATAGCAGCATTTGCTTAGCAACAATGCATGCTAATACCCTCAACAGATCAACAGGACTTGTTCAAATTACTCCAATTGAGGGATTGGAAAGCTATGGAGCATCTGTTAGAAATGGTATTTCTAGCGTTGCATATAGTGGAAAGCGTTGGACAAAGAGCTTTGTAACTTCTAAATATGACGGGTTATGTCCAAATGATAGTAGCCTTTCAATGCTACTTTCATTTGTAGAAATGGAAAATAGAGGAAATGAAAATGTCAACATTACTAGTAATTATACAATGCCTCAAGCAAAATCTCTTGGAATGGGGGTAGCTGTTGATACTTTTGAAGCAATTAATATAATGGAACGTTATATGGATAACATTGGTGGCATTACTTATTCTCCAGCAATGAAAGAGTCTATTGGAGGCAGCCAAGTTTTGGTTTCGAAAGTAAGAAGTCAGTTGAAGCCAACTCAAATAATGGACTATCATACAAGAACTTCAGCTGATGATATGTTAGTGAGATTGCACACTGTTTCAAGTGTATTATATTATCACATGGAAGAAATCTTAGAGACAATTGTAGAACAAGAAGATCTATTAAACAAAGTTCGTGAATTGAAATCAACTCAGACAGGATTTGACAGCTTTAAGATGCCTATTAGTGATTTTATTCAGTACGGAAAAATCTTCGAATCTTGGGATACTCCAGGATTAGTCAATGGAGTTGGAAACTGGAGAATTCTTTACGAACCAATTGGTGGAGGAGGAAGAAGTGGAGTTTTGGGTCAGACAAGTTCGGTTGGTCCAAATCTTCCTGATAGAACTGTAGCTATTGGATCTTTCTCAAGAATCAAGTACAAAAAATTCTATGATATTGATTATCACGTCGACATATATGTTGATAGTTATGAAGGTTCCATTGGTTTGACGTTCAGAATGCAAAACTTCGAGAGATATTATCTTTTAGAGCTTAATCAGAATAAAAATGGTGGATTTAAGAGATTGATTAGAGTTATGGATGGTCAGAAGAGCATATTATCTACCAAGTATGATGGTGGATATGCCACGGGCTCCTGGCATCATGTAAGAATTCTTTTAACTGGTTCAAGAATTCAAATTTGGGTGGGAAGCGAAGCGAACTCGGTACAAGATGAAAACAAGAAATACTCCACTCCAGTTAAAGTCTTTGATATGTATGACAGCACATTATTATCAGGGTCTGTTGGATTCTTTTCAAGTGGAATCAGAGGAGGAGGAGTTTACTTTGATAATATTAATATTGAAGCTAAACCATGCACAAAGCCAACAATAATATCATCATTACTAAGGCCAAGTACACCTCCAACAGCTCCAGTTTGCAGTAGCTATAAGTCTGGCTCCTTTGGAGGGGTTCACAATGAGTTCATGTTCGTAGATCCAGAATTGTCCAATGATGGTCCTTCAAACTGGGAGTTCCGTTCAAATGTTGGAGGTTTACAAGCCAGATCATTGATTCAAACTAGCAATATTTACAGTATTAGCTCTGACAATATTGGTACGCATGCAATTTTGGGAGGAAACCGTCAATGCAACTCTGGAGTATTTGAATATTCATTTTTCCCACAATGCCCAAATGGCATTATTGGTGGGATTATTCACTATGAATCCGAGTCAAACTATATCATCTTTGAAATGGGATCATATTATTCAAGAATCAGAGCTATCAAGGATGGCGTCATTAAAACCATAGCATCCAACGTATTTATTGGATACCAAGTTGGAGTTTGGAATAATATTGAGATCCAATTTGGTACTCTTGGAACAAAAATTCTCGCAAGTACTAATAATTATGGTAAGACACAGTTATTATACTCTGGTTCTCCATTGGGTATCCATGATGGTTCTGTTGGTCTTTCATCCTTCAGATGTCCGGGAGTTGCTTTCCAAAGTATTCAATTAAAGCCTTTGTCAACAATGAAGGGTATTTCGGGTTTGTTTGTTGAAAAGGATTCATTACCAAAGACAGGAGAAGAAACAGAAATCCAGGATGAAAAGAGTGCTAATACTACTGTTGCTACTACATCGAATATGGACAGTGAAATGACTTGCCAAGCTGGACATACTACATTGAGAAGGAAAGATTGTGAGAAGCTCTCAGGAGGAAAACAGTGTGAGGCAAATTACTGTTCATATTGTTGTGAAAATGGTGCAAATAGGACATCCAAGGAGCAACTAAAGTGTAAGCAGGAATGCCACAAGAAAGATATTATGGATGAGCAGAGTAGGAAGGTATTAAAGAGGCTTGGAGATTGCCACAGTGAAGATGCTGTCAAATTATATTCTGATAAATGTGATGCCACTGAAAGAAGAGGCCAATTCACCATTAGTATGCTCAATGATGAATGGACCAAACAATTCGTCTGCTTTGTAGATATGTGTCAGATGTGTTGCAATACTCAGCCTATGGATGGAGTTACAAAGGATTCCAAGGCTGAC
This sequence comes from Cryptosporidium sp. chipmunk genotype I, assembly GCF_004936735.1. Classification (NCBI taxonomy): domain Eukaryota; phylum Apicomplexa; class Conoidasida; order Eucoccidiorida; family Cryptosporidiidae; genus Cryptosporidium; species Cryptosporidium sp. chipmunk genotype I. The sequence continues at coordinate 72,705 of NW_027125580.1, forward strand.
GAGGCATCACTATCAGAATGTTACTTACAGTGTATTCTACAAGATTATAAAACAATGTCAATATCTAAAAGAAGCATAAAATGAATGAATTAAAAGATTAATTACATTATAATAAATTTGATATAAAATATAACTTTCAATAAATATTATATATATAATGAAGAATGAGAAGATAAAAAAGAAGGGAATTCTGAAATAGCAAATCTCCAAAAACCTTAACATTCAACATCCAAGTGTTTGTCTTTGAGAATGAAGCCACTCGGTGGAGGAGTATTACAAGAAGATTTGAGATCACTGAGAATAGCCTCAAGTTGTTTGCATTGGCCTTTAATCGGAAAGGGATTTCCCTCTATTAATGCATATATTTGGGGTAATTTGAATCTCAGAATATAATCAATAATCTTCATGAATTGGTTTTTGAATTGAGAAAAGAAGAAGTGGGGAACGATTTGTATTACAGCCAATGCGACAAATACAAATAATCTATGAGGAGATTCTCTATTTAGTAACTTCACAAGCCATAACCATATTTTACCAAAGTTTCCCCTCAGAATATTGATTGATAAGTAAAATCGAACTATAGAATTCAATCTTTTCCCAAAACTTTCTTCAGTCTCGTTTTCTCTTTTCTTTAAGTCTTCAAGATTACTAGAATATAATACCCGACACTCCGTAAGAATTAAACCTTCAAGAAATGCTTCAAATTCATCATTTTCATCCAGAATATGTACGCAAGAATATGCATAGCTCCAAACTGAGTCGGGGAAAGCAGAGATCTGAGTCCAACATTGATCTATAAATAGGGATGCTACCATATATAATCCATAGCTATACATTGGAGATGGAGATTCAGAAGAAGCAATTATAGAAGTTGAAGATGATCTTAGACCAGAAAGTAACTCCTTAATTCTCCTCGAAGAAGATAAAATCTGTTGATGTGTGGATGATATTTGGTTAATCGAAAGTTGAATAGTCTTCTTAACATTAGTCCTCGTAGACTTAATTGAACTTTCTGTACTTGAAATAATCTCCTTATATTCGTTGGAGTTCTGATAATTACTAATCTTTTCAATGTAAGCTTTTCCTTGCGTTTCAAAATTGACTTCATTTGTGGAGTTATTAAGACTTGGATTGAGTTCTTTTCCTTTTGCTTCTACTTGAGCTTTTTGCCTCTCTTCTTTTTGTTCTTTTTCCTTCTTCAGTCTGAGCTCATCCCGCTCCTTCTTAAACCTTAATTCTTCCTGTTCCTTCTCCTTCTTCAGTCTGAGCTCTTCCTGCTCCTTCCTTAGTTTGAGCTCTTCTTGCTCTCTCTCCTCACGTTCTTTTCTTTCTTTTTCCTTTCTTTCTTCCTCTTCTTTTTTTTTCTTATCCTCATCTTCCTTATTTATTCTCTGAATTTCCTCTTCAATTTCCTGAATATGCCTATTAATTATTGGTGAGATAGTATCTTCATCTTGTTCTGCTTTCTCGTAATTCCAGTCATGTTTCATAATTGGACTTACTTTTTCCTTAAAAACTTTATCATTTCTTGCATATTTTGCCTCCCAGCTAAAAACTAAATAGTTTAAATTTTGACTCAGTTTTTCCCCATCCATATTATCAAATTCTTAACTATCTTCCGCTTATCTATATGTTTTAGCCTATTAAATGAATTATTTCCTTCTCCCTTATTATTATATAATTAAAACACAAACTACTCAAAGTACTTTAATAATTTCAAAGCGGAGTGATGGCTTCAAATAGTATCAAAAATTCACACATATTATCTCAATTATTGCAAATAGCTATCTTTTCAGTTTCTGAAATTGTTAATATTACCCCTAATATTAAATTTTTTCCCAAGTTCCCGCCCAAAGTTAATACGTGCATATTGCAAGCATGAAAAAAAAAATTAGCAAGATGTATAAGTAGGAAGGTAAATGGAAATCTGAGATTGAGTAGATGATAAATCACAGTGATGGTAGGGACACAAATATTTCATTCTAAATTCAAAGGTTTAGAAAGGAAGACATTGATTCAACATAGGAAAATAATCACATTGTCGAAAAAAAATAAAGAGAATTTGGTATTATTTTTTTTTGTAAACTATTTTCTGGGCTTATTTTTACTATATATATTAGTTTTAAGATTATATTTTATTATTGCCCCATAATTAGGCGCATAAGAGTATTTAACTTTTACTTGCATGACCGCATGCACTAATACCGGTATTAATTGAATTACATGCAAAAAAATGGGGAAAAAATAAAAAAAATGAGTGCTGAAGTAAAAAATAGGTTCTTCCGCATAACTAAATTTTCTTAATTAATAGGTAAAATGTCAATTTCTCTATTTTTTGAGTATTTGATACGTTACCCAAGTTAAAATCCTACCTCCTCAAAGTTATTCGCAAAGCGAATTACATGAAATTTAGTACAAAAAGAACTAATGGAAACTAGAAGCCTAATGTAACTAGGCGAATGCTCTGAAACACGAGATAAGCTGTAAATGGCACAAAGGAATAAAGACAAGCGAAGCTTTTTAATATTAAAACAATATTAATATTCTAAAATAAATGTCCAGTAGTAATTCGAATTTCAGGTCTACTGCTCACCGTTTACTTTTGAAAAGTAGTTGGTCTGGATGCAGTAAATGTTGAGCGTAAAGCCTTTGGAGCCATTGGTAACTTTCTGATAGCTGGGAACTTGAGCTTGGAGTTGAAGAACTGAGTAGTCTTTGGCCTCTTTGCGAGTTTAGCATCAATCTGAGAAACGCGGATAATCTGGATGCTGCTACGTTGAGCACGGTGAGATCCTGCAAGCTCCTCATACATTTGGCTAACAGCTCCAGTCTTGCTGATGTCTCTGTACTCCTTATACATATATACAACATTTGTACGACTTCTGTATTGAAGCAAGATTGCAAAGTTCTTTACATACGTTGGTCTCTTCTCGAAAATACGAGTAACTGAGAGAATCTCACCATTGGCCTTCTTGACCTTATTCAATCTTGACATAAAATAGAAGAATCTACTCTTCGCAACAACTTCATTTGGAGCAAAAATGCAAACTCTGAAAACTTTTGGGTGTGGATTAAGCTCTGTTGGCTTTCCACGTCCAATAACCATATATTGGTTAACTTTCATCTGCAATGATGGATCTGGCATTGATTTCTTCATCTCTTTTTATTCTTTATATTCAATCAATACAAATCTAAATACTTGGTTTTAAAATATTTCTTCAAACCAAAGAACTTCTCTTTATTTACCTGAGTATCTCTAGTAGTTCTGTTCTTGTGATTTCTAGAACTTAATTTTTTTTTGTATATTAATGTATGTCTTATATACAAAAAATTTAGACTTATTTTTGTCAATTTTTCCTTTACGGAATTTTTCAACACGTCTCAAAAATTTCTCTTATTCAATATTTTACATAATATATTCTTATTTATTTTATTGTTCATTTTTAAATAATTCTACTTTATTTAATGGTTAATTCTTAACTTTACTTATTATTTAATATCAAGGACCTTTGTCTCTCAGTCAGTTACCGCCCAAAAGCATTTGGCGCCATTGATCGAATATTAACATTTAAACACATTGCAAGAAAATAACTTGTTAAATTGTTAGAGGAATAAAATTGCGAGCTTTCAATTTCTTTTCATTTCCTTCAGTTTTACCCAGTTAATTGCTCTATGTTGCCTGCACTTTTGTTATCTGGTTTCCCTTTGAATTTCTTTATTAATATTTCGAAAATGCCTGATGGTGGGAATGAAGTACACAGAGATAGTGTACACACAAGGGATATGTTTCATTTTCTCATGTTTAATCGATGGCTATTGAAAGGTCGATACAAATGATGTTTAATATGCAGCTAGAATACATAACAGTAGTTTCTACGCCTAGTTTATGTTAGTTACGGAATTTCAGGGTTGCACTGGGGTAAACTTCGTGGAAAGGTAGGAATGCCTATTTTATGTTTCCTATACTTTAGCTAATTAGATTTGTGTTTAATTCATCTAATAGAACACTTAACTAAGTACAACTTTTTCACACAAAATAGATGTGTCACTGCAAGTGTTGCTTGTTAATCTGGAAAGCCAAGTAGAATTTTTGAGGATTTTCTATATACACAAGCTAATTTAAATATTTCTTTGATTATTAATCTGTTTATTTCTATTGAATATTAACAATTATTTTACATGCCTATAAAATTTAATAATTGAGTTGTGGCGCCAAACATTAATAAAATTTAAATTAGTATTTAACTATTTAAATAGGAATAAATAATTAATTTAAGTTAACAAATAATTTATTTAATGTATATATCTATATTAGTTAAAATAAATTAATTGTTTAGCCTCGGAACAATATAATTAAATACCCCACTAAGTTGTAATTAGTATACGGAGAAAAAAATAAGAAAAGTAAATCTTCTATTATGTAGGAAGATGGGAAAGGAACTAGAATTGTTATTGAGTGAGTGGAGGAAGGTGGCACTTTTGATATTGTTTTTAAGTCAGGTTTTTACTGCTGCAAATAGTTACAAACATGGAGACACTGTGAGCATAGTTATGAACAGAATATGGAAATATGATGAAAATATAGTTACATCAGAATTCTCATTCTATAGCAAAGTCCCACTTTGCCATGATAACCGAAAGATCGGTGAAATGTCCTTTAATGAAATTGTGAGAGGAGACCAACTAAAAATTATCAAGGCAGTCTTTGGACAAACTGAAAATGATAAGTCATTTTGTAGTATTAATCTAACAAATGACCAGCTTTATAGTATTAGGTATCATATAAGGAATAACTATGTTTTCGAAATTTACGTAGAAGATAAGGCAATAGCAAAGACTCTTGGTTATATTAATGAAAATAATGAAGCAATTTTAATTACTGGTTATGATTTTATAATAGGATACCGAAATAATGAAATTGTATCGTTGGATGTAAAGACTAAAAGAGAACATACTATTAATATCGACAAGACTCTGGAACTAAATAAGCCAGGAAAGTTATCTCTAATTAACATGCACTATTGTGTGAATTGGGTCGACAGAAGCAATGAACCAGCAGGAAAAGTTGAAAAAAGCGTGGTAAAGATTCCATTAATTAGATGGCTTGGTGTTTTTAATAGCTCATTTCTCACAATTCTGATTATTATGATGCTTTTGCTGATATTTATGCAGATCCTTAGATCGGAGTTTTCGAGATATTTCCCAATGGGAGAAGATGACCTAAATCTTGCATTTGATGATGATCCTATAGAAATGAAAGGGTGGAAGTTGCTGCATGGTGACATCTTCAGATCTCCAAAGTACAGAATGATCTTGTCATCATTTGTTGGTAATGGAATTCAAATTCTATTCGTTGGGCTTATTATCTGCATAACTGACAATGTCTCAATGTTCAGAAACCTTTATTTTGATCTTGAAACTCTCAAGTTCTTACTTGTTATTTTCACAATCTCCTCCTATATCTCTGGATTCGTCTCTTCATATATATACACTTCCATGGGTGGGAAAAAGTTCAAGTATAATATTTTTCTTACCTGCTTTATCTACATATTACCGGTATACTTATTGGTGATTTCCCTCAAGTCCCTAACTTTGGGTTCAGGACCCAATTTTTTTAACATTTACTCCTCCATTAAGGTATTTGCAATCTATTCAATGGTCTCATTACCTCTTTGTTTTCTTGGAGGACTTTTTGGACAGAGGAGATCCAAAAAATACTTTAAGTTTCCTTGCAAGACGAACCGTCTCCCTAGACAGATTCCTAGACAAAAGTGGTACAATTCTCAAAAATTCCAGCTTATGGTCTCAGGTATTCTGCCTTTTTCTGCAGTATACGTGGAGTTGCATTATCTGTTCATATCATTTTGGAATTACACTCCCTTTTATTTCTATAATAATCAGCATCATAACAATTTCTTATTATTGACAATCAGTACACTCCTACTTATTCTTGTGGGTTCTACTTCTTCGATCATTCTTATTTATATCCAGCTTAACCTCGAAAACTATAAATGGTGGTGGTTCTCCTTCCTCAATGGATTATCCCCATGTGTCTACTTCTTCCTCTTTTCACTATATTACTTCCTTTCATACTCTAACCACATTTATGGATTCATTCAATTCAGGCTTTTTCTAATGTCAAATTTAATCATTGCCTATACTCTAACTTTGGCTTTATCGTGTATAACTTTCATCACCTCCTACGTATTTATCCACTACATTTATAAACATATAAAGTCAGACTGATACTGAAGCAGCGAAAACTACCATCTTTACCAAAAGCTCTATTCTACTCAATTCCATCCCTACGTCTGTTATCATTATAGTGAGAAGATGGAAGGGTGTGACATACTCCGTTATAATTCGCCTTGCTCGATATACAGGAAGAAGTTTTATAATTAGAACTAACGTAACTACTTTAAGAAATCATTTTACACTTAATATATAGCCTTATACTAATTAATACGTAGACTAAGTATTAAATCCTTATATTTCTTCTTGATCTGTGTACTCTATAATCCCTGGTGGATCGTAGTCCAGTCTTGGGTGCATTTCCATAAGCTTTTTGAGAATTTCACATGCTCTTTCGTCCTCCGGGGACATATTTTCTATATTGTGGAAACTTTGCTCCTGGATATTTTCTTGAACTTGGTTTTTCTCATTAAAAGTATCTTGATCTCTAGGTTGGTTGGCTCCATCGTTGTGTTCTTCAATTTGATCGTTTTGGCTCTGCTTAGGCTCTTTGTTCTCATCCTTTTCATCAAAAGAGCTACCTTTTTCTTTGACTTCTAGGTTAGAAGAAGAATTCCTTTGATCAATATTGGAGCTAGAGGCCTGTTCAATCTCACACTTTGAATCCTCCACTTTCGGGGTTTCCGCGAGCTTTTCACGACTAATAACGAAACTATCCTCTCTATTTTGATACTCTGGCCCCTTTTCCTCAGTACTTTGTCCAGAATTGACGTGGGCATCTCCCGCCAGCTCATGCAACTGTGCATGCAACTGCATGCTAAATCCATCCTCGGATTTTGATGATATGGCGGGTAAATGCTCCGAAAGTAATTCGGGCACGGAGTTGGAGGCTCCAGGTTCTTTAGGGACATTTTCAGCGTGGATTTTTCGCGACGGGAAGGGGGAGGAGTTTGGAGGCAGAGGGCCTGCTTCAACATCTGGGTTCTGGGTCTGGTTTTCAATTTGATGTGAGGGTTTAACAGAGTTGGCGGAGATTGTTTGTACTGGGAACGGCCCATAAGCTTCGTTAAGAGTTGATTCTGGGTTTGTAGATGCCTCTGTAGTTGTTTGTGTGTATGTTGGATCGCTAACTTGGTGGGAGCTTATAAAGAATTCAGTATTGTTTTCGTCATTTTGTTCTTCATCAGAACCATTAGAAGAAAATTTAAGGTTGACGTTTGAGTTATCTTCTTCTTTAAGGTCTGAGATAATGAGGAGCGACTCAGATGTATTGTTTACAGAGTCTGAGGGGTTTTCCGTAATCTGATCATTTTTAGGGATTTCGACCTCCCTTGGGCCTCTAGTCGGGTTTACAGAGAAATCTGGGATGTTATGGAGACCTGAATTAATCAGAGCCTGCTCAATAATGCCTTGTTTTTCATCAAATTGAGGCTCTTCCGACTGCTTAATTCTATAAAGATCAAAAGAGTAATCTTTAACAAGCAAATTTTCTTTGGGAATTTCGTCTATTTGGGGCTCCGGTCTTTGTTGACAATTATCTTTTTTATTGTAATTGTCCTTGGCCCTGTTTTCGTCTTCTTCTAAAAGATCCTTCGAAATGACTTCATTTTCTTCTTTTAAATTATACTGAATTGTGTCTTTTCCGTCCATACTTTGGGAAGTTATTTCTATATATGTAATGTTTCCATGATGAGGCCTTGAAAATGATACCTCTTTTTCTCTTAACGGAATATCGTATAATGGACCTGCAGCAATATCACATCCTAATAGTCCCTTACCTCCCCAGTTTGAGTTAGGAGTAATAAGTATCTCTCTAATAACTTCTGTCTCGGTGTTATATACAACTAAAGATAAAGGAGCTTTATCATTTTTCTTAACAAATGCTAAGAAGTCGTCAGTTGAATAGAAAGGCCTCATTAGTGTGCTGCTGGCAACTATGAAATCTTCATTTGCGATCAATCCAGAAGTCTGAGCAGGAGATGATTTCTGAACATTCACAACCCTAATTCCCTTCGTAGATATTTCCTCCCAATGGACTCCAATACCAAGCCCAGAAATTCGCTCATCGTAACTTAAGAATTGGTAAACTCTAAGGGAATTCAAAGGAGCATCAAATTCAACCACGTTAGAGTCAATTCCATCGACAAATGCGTTCTTTCCAAGCCCATCTTTTTCGGATTCAGCCGAGAATCTCCTATTAGGAGTGCTCCCCTCGGTGTTTTCATTGTATTTATATGGATTAAGTATTATAGTTCTTATCCTGGTTGACAAGGAGTTATATACGTTTATTTTTACTTGTTGCCTTCCAATCCCTTTCAATCTCTTCAAAAAGAAGTCGTGAGAGGCATCCGAAACCTGAGTTAGAGGAACTCCATCAATCCCTACAATATAATCAAAGCTTCTTTCCAATTCTAATAGTCTTCCCAGACTATTTTCTCCATAGTTGCAAATGCGAAATCCTCCGAGCTGCTTCGTCTGTGCACCTCCCATTTATTCCCTAAAATATTAAAACTTACAGTCTGGGAAACGCCTAAAAGAAATTTAACAATGATAATTTTAAAAATGACAAGGGCTCTATGTTTTTCTTTAAGTGGGGAAAATAAGTCTCAACGAAATAGGCTCCGAAGGAAATATTTCAGAGCCAAAATTCCAGAAACAATCTATTTTCTGCAGCCTTAATTAACCCGATCTCTATATTCTTCACCTTTATAATACTAAATCACCTCTTTTACAACAATTCACTATTCATTAATATAAATATTACAGTGAACATGGCGGCACAGTTTGGCGCCACGCGGGCTTAGCCTTTAAATTTCTCAAAATCAATTTTTGGAGCGACCAGTTTTGTAATGGAAGCTCTTTTACCTGTGAGGGCATTTCCAAGAGGGACTACAACCTCACTATCCTCAATGTAGTCATGATGGTTAGGTTTTGGATTGTTTTTTGATGCATCGGTGACCAAGTGACTGGAGTTTAATTCATCAGAGTTGGGTGTATTAGAATTAACAGCAGCTTTTGTGGGGTTCTTATCGGGAGTGTTATTATTGGCTTGCTTTCTTCTCTCTCTGATAATTTTCGAGACTTTTTTATGGACTTCAATCTCGCGAATACAGACCATCATAGCATCCATGAAATGCGTGGGAAGGTTTTCTATAATTGTAGTTTGCCCCGACTTGTTTCTCCTCGTGAAGATGATTTTGGATCTGCCGTAATCCCAATACCCATCCCTAAGGTCCTTTGCAAATATTATTCCCTTCTTTTCCGATTTCTCACCTCTGCTAACTTTGAGGTCACTCTTTGTGTAGTACGATAGAAATGCAATGGGGTCGGTTCCATCCATGATAAAAAATCTGACTTTATTTGGAGAAATGTGCGAATCCCAATTTCCGACTAGTTTTACTGCAACACAGCCTCTTTTCCCTATGTCCCAAGCTGTATGGTAACCCATTGCAATATCTTCTGGAATATATTCTCCTTTGGGAATCCATGCTGTGTTTCTGATTTCATTCATTTCTTCTGGACTTATTGCAGCAATCTCTTCTCCTCTTTGAATTTGCTCAACAATCTCATCATGTAAAAAATCTGGATTGTCATCGTCATTTGCCTTGTCTCTCATTCTTCTGTTTCTTATTCTCTGTCTAAATCTAACATCACCCAAATTAGAGTTATCTGCACTACCTTTATTCTGGAATACTTTAAGTTTATCTTGAATAACGCTATCAAACTTATTTGAACTTGAGGCTAAAATTGCGTTAGAATCCAACTTCATATCATCATCTTCGTCAACAGAAAATTCATCATCATCTCCATAAAAGTCATTCCAATCATAATCACCACTATAATATCCCTGTACATTTGCTAGAATCTTATTAACAGAAGCAGATTCTGCAGTCTGAGTTAAAATACTATTATCCAAAGAGTTCTGCATCTTGACAATATATTCAAGCCCCCAAAAGTTCCAGACACTTTAAATCGCTTCAAATTCTACTCCTATATCTTATCTTTTCCAATTGTTCATTTACATTCATTCTTAATTAGATTGCTTGTAATAAGAATTCCAAAAATGTGTGTCAGCCCGCCAAAACCAAACCATTATAAATTCAATAGATACAAATAAAATCTGAATTATGTCAGATTGGGAATCACTTCTGTTAGAGAGAATCAAAAAAAGGGATCAACCAAGCATTTCTGATCTTCTAGAGCTTTACGGATCGTGTAAGTACTCTTCTTTCCACAGTTTTCTTAACTTTCCAATCATTAATTTCTTTTTTAATTTTGTGCAAATTACACTTTTAATTTTTAATTCTTTTCTAAAAGATACTGAGCTTAGGAAAAAGTTTATCTCAGCTCAGCTCTGCAGTTCAAAAACTTCTCAAGATAAGAAAACAACTCAAATTGACAATTCAAACGCATGTACTAAGCAGGCCCAATTTCTACAGGCAAAACTTTCACAACTACAACAAGAACTCACCAATTCATATAAGAATAAACTGAACTTTGATGATTCTATAAGCAAACTCCACGAGAAAATCGATAGGCTAGAGAATGAAATTTCAGAAAAAGACAAAACAATTAGCAAACTCGAAAGGACAATTGCTCATTTGCAAGCTAACAAACCATAGAATAATTATGTATTGATTACAAACACATATATGCACTGGTAAAATTTTTCTTTTCTCCTTGTTTTTATTTATTTCTCTAAAGCATTTTCTTTCATTGCATTTCTTTTTTGCCTATGCCCCCCGGCCGGTTTTTATCAAGATGTGCCCGCCTAAATTAAATTATTTACAAGTTTCTAAAAATATATATATAGCAATAGTAACTAATAAATTTGAGAGGGGTTAAATAATAAATTAATGACCCACATAATAAATAATAATTTAAGTGAATGAAAATTGAAGAAAAGAGGTACCATAATGTGTTAAACGCGTCTAATAGCGGCTATTTTCTTATATAAGATATTTTGCTAATTAATAATTCGAAGTATTATTCTAGCATATAATCATCAGATATTATTTAGAGCTATAGACTGAAGAATAGTCATAAGCTATTCTAATATATATATTGATAAATATATATTTTATTGAAATTTTATTAGGTAAGAATAATAAACCCCTCTTAAATTTTCCCCAAAGAAAAATTACCCAACATTAACATTTCGAACATTTCAGTTTTCTTAAAGTTGGAAAGAATGAGGTATTTGAAAACCTTCATCTTCTCAGTTTTTCTGAGTTTATTTTTAGCCTTCCCAGTTAAAGCTAGCGATGAAAAGAAGTACGAAGGACCAGTTATTGGTATCGATTTAGGTACTACTTATTCATGTGTTGGTATCTACAAAAATGGTAGAGTAGAAATCATTCCAAATGAACAGGGCAACCGTATTACACCATCTTATGTATCATTTACTGATGATGAGAGATTGATCGGTGAGTCAGCTAAGAACCAAGCTACAATCAATCCAGTTCAGACATTGTTCGATGTGAAAAGACTTATCGGCCGTCGTTTTAAGGATGACTCCGTCCAAAAGGATAAGACTTTGTTACCATATGAGATTGTCAACAAGGACAGCAAGCCTTACATACAGGTTACTGTCAAGGGTGAGAAGAAACAATTGGCTCCAGAAGAGGTTTCTGCTATGGTTTTAGTTAAAATGAAGGAGATTGCTGAAGCTTATCTCGGAAAGGAAGTCAAGCACGCTGTAATTACTGTTCCAGCTTACTTTAATGATGCTCAGCGTCAAGCCACTAAGGATGCTGGTGCTATTGCTGGTTTGAATGTAATCCGTATCATTAATGAGCCAACAGCGGCAGCTATTGCTTTTGGTTTGGATAAGAAGGCTGAGAAGAGCATTTTGGTATACGATTTGGGTGGTGGTACTTTTGATGTTTCCCTCTTGACCATCGACAATGGCGTTTTTGAAGTCGTTGCCACAAGTGGTGATACCCATTTAGGAGGTGAAGATTTCGATCAGAGAGTTATGGACCACTTTATCAAGATCATCAAGTCAAAGACAGGAAAGGACGTTAAATCTGACAAAAGAGCCCTTCAGAAGCTTCGAAGAGAGGTTGAGAAGTCAAAGAGAGCTCTTTCCTCAGCCCCGCAAGTTAAGGTTGAGATTGAGGGTTTGATGGAGGACGTAGACTTGAGCGAAACTTTGACCAGAGCCAAGTTTGATGAGTTGAATGCAGACTTGTTCAGAAAGACTATCGAGCCAGTCAAGAAGGTTTTGGAGGACGCTGGAATTAAGAAGTCCGAGGTAGATGAGATCGTTTTGGTCGGAGGTTCCACTCGTATCCCCAAGATCCAGGCCTTGATCAAGGAGTTCTTTGACGGAAAGGAGCCTAACAGAGGAATCAACCCTGACGAAGCCGTTGCTTATGGTGCTGCTGTACAAGCTGGTATCTTAGCAGGTGAGGGTGGTAGCGACTTATTATTGTTGGATGTTACACCTTTAACTTTGGGTATTGAGACTGTTGGTGGAGTTATGACCAAGCTCATTGGTAGAAACACTGTTGTTCCAACAAAGAAGAGCCAAGTTTTTAGTACTTACCAGGATAATCAGCCAGCCGTACTTATCCAAGTTTATGAAGGTGAGCGTCCAATGACCAAGGACAACAACCTCCTCGGAAAGTTCGAGCTTTCTGGAATCCCCCCTGCTCCAAGAGGTGTTCCTCAAATTGAGGTTACTTTTGAAATTGATACTGATGGTATTTTACAAGTCAGTGCAAAGGACAAGGGTACTGGTAAATCTGAGAAAATTACCATCACAAATGATAAGGGCAGACTTTCACAGGAAGATATTGAACGTATGATTAAGGAGGCAGAGCAATTTGCTGAAGAAGACAAGCTTGTCCGTGAGAAGGTTGATGCCAAGAACGCGCTCGACAGTTACGTACACTCAATGAGAATGAGCATCGAGGACAAGGACAAACTTGCTCAAAAACTCGAGGAGGAAGACAAGGAGAAGATCAAGGAAGCACTCAAGGATGCCGAGGATTTCCTCAGCAGCAACCCGGATGCTGATGCCCAGGAGATCAAGGACAAGCTTAAGGAAGTTGAGGGTATTTGCAACCCCATTATTGCTGCTGTCTACGGTCAGGCTGGAGGGGCTGCTGGCCAAGCCGGCGGTGACGACTACTCTGGTCATGATGAACTCTAAAACTAAGTTTGTAAGAGGTGCTTCTATTGACCTTGATTTTTGAATTAACTAGCACTAGTCATATTAAGTAATAGAAATTAACTTATTTTTACTTAAGGAAATTGTTTTAGAAACTTGAACTTTTCCCGTTGTTAGTGTATTGTCCAGATGAATTCCTGTGCACATGCACTGCATGTAGGCTGATTTTGGTGATTTGCCTGCATGACTTGCTCGACAGTATAGGCTATTGTAGGGCGCCACACATTATTTGAGGATGATTGGCGCGCATGTCAGAATTAATACTATTTTTTATGGTGGGTGAAAATAGACTAGAGAATTACGTAATACTGAAAAAATTTAATATTACATTATAAAAATGTGTGTGAGACGCAATGTTTGGTCTAAATAATTGCAGTCTTAATTGTAAGGGAAAAGAATACATAAACTGAGGGGGGTGGGGAAAGGTTTATATTATATATATACAACGAACGCCAATAAATACATATATA